>NC_043704.1:61287851-61356938 GCF_006229205.1 Suricata suricatta | reverse complement strand
CCTTTAGAAAGCTCGTTGTGCACTGTGCACCTATTAATATTTCTCTGTTAAAGGAGGCTTATTGACTGTCCAGGGCCTGTCGTTTCAGGAAATATTCTTTTAATGGTGTCTCTCAGTTTCTCTTGTTGTGCCTTTGAATATTTTATTTCCCTACTCAGCAATATTTGGGACTCGCTGTCATGCACACTTTGGCTTGTTTGTTGGTGTAGCCCTAAGAAGGAAAACAGACAGACACACACAGAGGGGACAGTAACACACAAATGCACAGACAAATCAAACAAACAAACACATTAACAGGGGGAAAGAAAATAAAGAGAATGGAGAGGAAAGAGACAAAAAGAGGAAAAGAAAAAAGAAAAAGAAAAAGAAAGAAAAAAAATTAAAAAAAATAAATAAAGGGGGACAGAGACAACAAAGGACAGTGGACAGTCTAAAAGTGTATGACCAGTTGAGAGGAGAGGTAGGGATGAGATATAGGAGAATATATCTGGATTGCAAGAAGGTAAAGAAGAAGAAAAAAAAAGCGGGAGAAAGGATAAAGGAAATTGAGGAGTAAAAATTTTTAAAAGTTTAAGTAAAAAAAAAGTAATAATAAAAAATACATACAGAAAAAGGTGAAAAGAAAAAAAATGAAGAAAAAAAGAAAAAATTATAAAAGAAGCAAAAAACAACAACAACAAAAACAGCAGCTCCCCCTGGTGCATAGGCATGGTTTGATGTGATAGGTCTAGGAGGCTGCTCTCAGAAGCTCCGCCTTGATGTCTGCAGAGATTAGATAGGGGGCATGCCAAGCTCTGCTGAACTGCGAACTGTAGGCCACTCTAATGAGTCCGATCTCCTTTTGCTGTGGTTGAGCATGGTTGAGTTGTATTTTCCAGGCCCGCCTTGGTTCAAAGTTCCAGTCCATGCACTTTTTATGCTACCACAGATGAGATGTTTTTGTTTTGGTTGCTGGCTTCTTAGGGGGAGGAATTGGTTTGTCTTGGCTCAGGCTGAGATTCCAGCTGCCCCTGCCTGAGGGGAGATGCACAGCAGGAGGTGAAGTATGTGCGCACTGTCACAGACCCAACCCCCAGCTGGGATCGAGTTAGTGTTAAGGGAGGAATGAGTATCTATTGCTGGAGGTGCTGGGAGCTGCTGAAAGTGAGCTGGGAGCTCCTGCAGCTTGAGCCCACCCAGGTCTCCACCGCCGCCAACTCCCTGCCGGGATCGTGCAGAGGTGGGGGCTATTTTTTCCCTGTTGGCACCTGGGATTCAGGATTCGTGCAGCCAATGCTGGGGGCGAGATGCGCCGTGGAATGAGGTGCGTGCTCCCACTCCCAAAACCGAGGTCGAAGTGAGCACCCCTGACACCGTCACGGCAGCAGTCGCCGACTCCTTGCCAAAATGGCGCCGGGCTGGAAGCCGTTCCTTCCCTTGCACCACCTGGGTTTGGGATTTAGGCTACCCAGCAGTTATCTATGGAGTGAGCTTCTCTCTCGAAGCGTGGTTAAGCGTTCTTTACGTCTTCCCCAGAGACAGTACTATAAGCATGTTCAGTCTCTCTGTCTCTTCCCTTTGTCTCTTGGGCTCTGCGCACTTGCCCCGCATTGGGCTGGGGCTGCCACCTCCCCTGCCAGTCTCGGGCTGGCCCGTTTTCCAATCAGTTTGCATTCACTCACTCAGGTATCCTTCATGTTATCTTCCTTCTAGAGTGCGTATTTTCTCCTTCCGCTCTTGCAGATGAGAGTAATATCCTTCTCAGTTCGATCAATGGGGCAGACGAATTTCACAGTGCTCCCTTCTTCTCCTCCATCTTGGCTCCTCCCTCCTGACTTTGGCATAGGATTTAAACCACATTAAGTAGGGAGAAATACGTAAGAGGATTAAGAGTATACTTGTCATAAGGAGTAATGCATAGAATTATTGAATCATTATATTGTACATCTAAAAATTATATAACACTGTATGTTAATTATACTTCAATAAAAAAAATTAAGGGATGACTCAGTAACAGGTTTTGGGACATCAACTTCCAGGATTAGGAGCTCAGAGGATATCAAAGAACAATGAAGCAGAGAAGTCCCCAGTTAAAGTCCTCTCAAGAACCCAGAAGAGCAGCTCACAGGGAGAAGATATATATAAGCATGTCACACATGGACATCATCAAGGACCTAGAGAGAGCTGAATAAGCAGCACCCAAATAAACAAAAGGATTTTTGCCCCTTTCCTTCTACTTGCCTACTTCCACCACTGATCCTAGAAAATATCCAGGAGGGTAGAAAACAGGAGGTAGAAAAATGAAGAATAAGAGCATAATATTATTGAAGGCAATGGGGAGGAGAGGTGAGCAGGAAACTGCTTCCTATATCAACTCTCACTGACTTGTGTCCATTCAATTAATCTGGTTGCATAATTTAAAAAATAAAAAAATAAATCACCCTGAGTAGACGGGTTTTGAGGTGGTCTCAGAATGGACAGGCTTATTTGGGGACTTTTTTTTTTTTTTTTATCCAGACCAATTCAGGAATAAAGACTAATTGGACTGAAATAAAAATAATAGATTTTTCTTGTGTGTGTAGATATACTTCAAGTAAAAATAAAATTGGTATTTCATGTAGAAAATTGTATCAGCTAATAATGAGTATTTGATTTATTCCAACATCATGATCGTGCTGTCTCTGGTATCAGAGACCCACCACAATTCCACCACAATTAACTGCACAGGGAGCAAGACTTGTCAACACCCCTTTCCATCATACGTAAGGTAAACTTCTATATGAGAGTAAGCTATTTACCACCAATTAAAGCATGATTTGTTTCTGTTGACTAAATTGTGACAACATTCTGACATAGCTTCATATTCTTTGTTTTTCTAAGTGTTTCCTATAAAATATAATAATTCTAACCTTATGTCAGAAAACACTAAGAATTTAATAAGTAGAGAAATAAGTTATAGTCTATACTCTTGAGTACACTTTTTTTCCCTAAGGAAATTTTGGTTGCAGTATGTATAGAGTAAGCAAACTCAGCAGAAGTATAGCGGGTAGGTTCTCCAGGTTATATTTTTTCGCTACGTGTCCATAGACCATCCATATTTGGGACAGAAAAGCCTTGTGCTCCCAAAAGCAGAACCTCTTACAGTGTTCTTTTTGTGAGTAGAAACAAGTTTATTGCCAATTCATACATTATATCAATATTGCAGTAGGAACAAAAAAGAATTGATGAGAAATAATACCAAGGGAGGAAAAAGTGCCTATTGGTTTTTAAAGAACCGCCACACACTTCCTGTCTGTAATCTTTGTTCTTGGTTCTACCACCATAGCCTCTTGGCCTCTCATTTCACAAAATATTTAAAGAAGTCATGGCACTGTTACTGAAGTGTGTGGCTATTAGAAGGTGGGGATTTACATTTGGGTTTGTATCTTCAAGTGACAAACACATGCATGAGTTTGGGATGAAAATCTCCTGAAATTGTATCTATAATACAGCATTCTGTTCTTGTTTGTTTGAGCCATTGCTCAAGAGAAGATCCTTTTCAGATACTATACAAGCCATGCTGTACTAAGAAGCCAATTTTATATAGACTAGACTGCATCTGAGTTATATTATTCAAGAGATCCATTGAATATGATTATGGCTGGTGCTTTCTTCCTGTGTTTCATAACAAAGTATTTGGATGAAGCCTGTTTTTCAGTCACAGATGAAGGCAAGGAGGATTGTTTATGATGCGAATCGGTTGCTATTAAGAGTGTCTCAATTAATTACTCAGTTTTTAAAATTCGTAATAAAGATCTTATCCTTCCTGCATCACCTGTCCTAACTCAGACCTTCCAGTTTGGGTCCTTTTGTAACAATTTCCTTAATTTATTGCCTGTGGACCTGACAGTTTATCAAGGGGCCCATGAATTTCAGTAGTTTTAGAGGGGGAAAAAAGTAATGAAAGAATTTTGTTGACATTAATTTCACAATCGTTTCACAACATAAATTATATTTTCACATGTTTTTGTATACATATACATATTGTAAATTGTTCATATACATAATGCAAAGATGGTTTATTTCAATTAATAATGAGATACAGTATATGACATGTCTTAGCTAGGAAGTATTTATAAAACTTTCAAATTGTTGGGGTACCTGGGTGGCTCAGTCAGTTAAGCATCCGACTTCGGCTTAGGTTGTGATCTCATAGTTCAAGGGTTTGAACCCCACGTGAGGCTCTGTGCTGACAGCTTAGAGCCTGGAGCTTGCTTCAAATTCTGTGTATGTGTCTCTCTTTCTCTGCCCCTCCTGTGCTCATACTCTGTCTCTCTGTCTCTCTCTCTCTCAAAAATAAGTAAAAATATTCAAAAAATTTGAAAAACCTTTCAGATTGTTGTTACTTTTCTGTTATATTCCCAGTTCACAAAATTGTACCAGTATTTAAAAATAGGTTCACTGAAATATAAAATTATAAGTAAGGTTTTTAACTAAATAATTCATAATAATATAGTGAATATTCTGGGGCCATATTGAATGTATATTTTGGTATATGCTGGGAAAAGTGAAGATGCAGGTGTGATGATTTCATACAAGTACTTGAAAAGTTCCTGCTGTTGCCTCTCCTCAAACTTTGTCAAATAATCAGTAGAAACTCCTGAAACCTTTTTGTCCTTTTTAATGATTCCTGGTACAAAACTTGATGACTTTTGTTGCCAAGGGTGGAAAGATCATAACTACCAAGGCTTAATTCAGAGTCATACTCCTCAAAGCAAAAACAGATACAAATAATGCACAGGGCTGCTTTAAAAACTGGCAAATCAACCTTGAAGTTAGCGGCAAGTATGCTTAGACACAAAGGAGAAGAAACTATTGATAAGATTCCTTTATCAAACCACCTTGCTTGATTTGGGATAACATCAACACATTAATGCATTGTGGAAAAATAGATAGCGTCTAATGTATGTGCTAGCAGGTAATTAAATTTCAAGTTGGAATGTCTAAAACAGCTCTTGGCATTTGTGCCAGGAATATCTAAGGGAGAAGTGCTTGATGACTTTTTGTTCTGCTTATCACTGAAAACCCATACTCTGCAAAAGAGATTTGTGTTTGTTTTTAATAATGATTTTCTGAGCTGTGATGTTGACTGGAAGTGTCATTGTTACAGTATGGTGTAGGCAATCTTTGGCCATATCAGGGTGAAGTTTTGTTATACATGAATCAAAATGGTTTCTCTTGAAAGCCAATTCATAAGCTACCTTGGCAAGTATGAATGACGAATGAGAGAAATATTTTTTCATCATGCTTACAATGCCCATACAGACTATTCCTATAACTACATAGCATCATTAAATTGTATGTTTCAGTTTTTAAATGGCCTTAACTTATTAATTTAAAGTCAACCTGATTTTTAACTGAGATAAGAAGCAGAGCATCTTTAGAATACAAACCTTGATACAAATATCTTCTTTACAAATTTAGTTTTAGAAAAGTATAATTTCTTTTATTTTTTAGTCTATATAAATCTTGTTTAATTCAAATGACATTAACTCTGTTGTTTTAATTATCATAATAAGGGTGTATGGTTCCTACAGAAAATTCAGCCACTGCAAAAAAATTACATAGGCCAAACAAAAATTTCTGTATATGCATATATAAACATATATGTTTATTTTATATATGCATATATAAATAGGATCATCTCCTTCAAGTTTTGTAGTTGAAATTTGATATAGAGAAATTGAAGAATGTTAAAGATGACTAATTGAATGGGATTGATAAATTAAAAAACATTTTTTTAACTTTATTTATTTTGAGAGAGACATAGTGCGAGTGGGGGAGCAGCAAAGAGAGCCGGAGAGAGAAAATCCCAAGCAGGCCCCGTGTGCTGCTATCGCCAAGCCAGATGCGGGGCTTGAACTCATGAGAAACTGTGACATCATGACCTGAGCGGATTAACTGATTGAGCCACCCAGACATGCCTGGGATAGATAAATTCTTACAGAAAATTGGACACAACAATCCTCAGAGCTTTGGTGACTCTATGTGTGGCACAATGATACTTCAGTGATGTAACATCCACCAGAGGAAGCCCAAATATGATTTGCTGCTTTCCCCCCTGCCTCCCCCTGTAGCATGTCACTTGCTGAAACTGATGTTAGAAGAATATTTTTCCTTCTTATTCACAGCAACCCCATGTTCCTTCTGTGGCACTGATAGGTCCCGTATCCACGCAGAACAGCAAGAGCTCTAATAGCAACAGCACAACAAATATTTGAGTGCATGTTGTGTCACTGTTTTAGGCTCCTCACAAGCATTATTTCCTTTAACTCTCACAATATCCACTTAACGTAATTATTATGCCCATTTTGGAGTTGAGGAAACTGGAAGTTTTATAGGTTAAAAGCAGCCTGTGTTCTTAATAACTGCTAAATAGTCAGCAGCAACAACTAAATGCTATCCCAGGAATGCTTTAAACTTGGCCCTGCTGATTGAGATGTAATCAGTACAGGGCGGGGCCTTGGCTTTGGTATGTTTTAAAAGGTTCCAAGTGATTCTCATGTTTAGCCACGATTTGAAATCACTGACCTAGATGGTGAACAAAGTAATTTTAATTTTTTGTGCAATTTTAATGACTACCCATTAATGTTCACAAATCACTGTCATTTGAGGTAGGTGTGTTTTTTTAATTCTTTTTAATTTTTTTAAATGTTTATATTTGCCTTTTAGATAACCAGGTAGTAAGACTGATATACATTAGGCTTTAACTTCTCTTTTATGGTCTGAATCTTGGAGAAATGTGTGTGTGATACTTAGAAATAAAAGGACTGTTTACATCTGTGAATCAAAATGAGCTTTATGAATTAAGTGATTTTTTTTCTTACTGGAGAATAAAGAGGGTAAACCAGCCAGGCTGGCAGCAACATGCCAGAGTTCAGTCTTACATGATATGAAATCCCTTAGAGAGTAAATCCTGAAAGTAGGCTTATGAATTCAAGAAAGTAGAAATGATGGAGGAGGGATAGGAGACAAAGAAAATGTGAAGTAAAACTGTATCTTCAACCTATTCTGATGTGGTTGATGACTTCTCCTTTTCTAAGTCCAATTATCTGTTTATATTTAATTTAAGATAATGTATTTTTAGGGGTTAAAATACCACATATAAAATGTGCCGATTCATTCTGATATAAACTTTGAGTCAAGATGTGAAACATTGTCAATATGAGACTTTATGGATAGAAATGCTATTTTCAGAGTGAGTCAAGGAAAAGGATGTGCATTTCTAAGAAACATGCAACCAAAAATTGGGAAAACCACAATTTCTGGAGATAGATAGTAATGAAAAATTCCTAAATGACATGTCTTCAGTTAATTCTTTTCTCTTTTTTTGTGTTAAAATCAAAAGGCTAGATTTAACTTTGGATTACAACACTTATGATCAAATATATCGGTCTCTAGTCTTCTTTGCATAACTTTTTTGTTTGTTTAGTTGCAAAAGTGGAGTATACTAAGAAAGCATGTGAAAGGTCTAGCTTGCTGTTGATCTTATGGACATTTTCAAATTTGCAAAAAATTTTACCTTTCACTGTTAGAATAAACTCTCTGAAAAAAGAAAGAACTCTTTATTTTCAAAATCCAGGATGAGTTATTATAATTTCTACCCCATAGGAAGTAGAGTGAGGGTCACCTTCCACATTACTAAATATATAGTTTCATTGTTAACTAGTCAAATATTTGTATGACGTGGTACAAGAGAACTGAAGTATGATGACGTGGTACAAGAGAACTGATTTCTTCATAAAGAATTTATAGTCATTTGAAGTTTTTTAGGTCCTAAGTTGCAGCTTTTTCTGTGTGTGTTTTGCTAATTAGCATCTCCAACAACAACAACAAAGAGAGCTTCTCTAGTAAATTCTCTGATGGTTCTATATATTGGTAATTATTTTCTTTGGCAAGAACATTCTTCCAAAATAATTCTCAGAAAATAATGCAATACAATTTATAATATTTGCATTTTCTTTCTCTCTCTTTTCCACAGAATTGCATAGAATCATTCTGTCATCTCCGTATCTTCACCCTGTCCTAGTTTTTAACTGTTTTTAGTTGTGAAGCATGATAAAGTGAACTGAGGATTGGACTTAGAAGCACAAACTAGAAGTTTGGTTTTGACACTGTAATTTATTAACCATAACATATAAACTGGGGCAAGTAATTTTATATTCATAAGCCTCACTTTTTACCTAAAAAATGGGAAAAGTAATGTTTATTCATATTCATGGTGGGGATCAAGGCAGAGAGGAAAGATGATGAATATGAAATCACTTTCCAATTTTAAGTGGTATACATACATATGTGTTGTTATAAGTTCAAAATAAATGGCAACTTCTGCAAGAGAAATTTAAAAGCCCATTGAACACAAGGTTGTACTTTTTTTTAAAGTTTATTTATTTTGAAAGAGAGAGAGGCACACGTGTATGTACAAGTGAGGGATGGGCAGAGAGAGAAGCAGAGAGAATCTCAAGCAGGCTCCGTGATGTCAGCACTGTGAGCGCTGAGCACAACACAGTGCGCAATCCTATGAACCAAATCATGAGATCAAGACCTGAGCCTAAACCAATAGTCGGCCTCTTAACCGACTGAGCCACCCAGGCGCCCAAGCAACGTTGTATTTCTAACTCGATCTGAATACTTTTAAAAATTTATTTAATGTTTACTTATTTTTGAGAGTGAGAGAGAGAGGGAGACAGAGCACAAGTTGGGAAGGAGCGGAGAGAGAGGGAAACCCAGAATCTGAAGCAAGCAAGCTCCAGGCTCTGAGCTGTCAGCACAGAGCCTGATGAGGGGCTCAAACCCACACACAAGCCATGAGAGATCCTGACCTGAGCGAAGTCAGTCACAAAACTGACTTAGCCACCCAGGCTCCTCAGCGATCCAGATATTTTTATTTTTCTTGAATTAACTTCCTCTTCTCCATTGTGCACCAACATGGTCTTTAACTCTAAAAAGGCTTCTTACTCCTCTTATGGTAATCTACTTCCTACCATTCAGTCCAAATAGTGTTCATTTACTTATGGAATTTTTGAATAAGTGAATTATTTAAGTCAAAATACAGGCTCAGAAACAATAACTGATATTGTAAAGAATTAGGTGCTCTGTGCTGCCATTTGGCACTTATTAACTTCGCCTTGCTGGTGCCAATGGTTGGAGGACTCAACTCCTCCTGAGACTGTTTCAAAGTAAAAGCTAATATTTGAAGGAAATGAATTTCTCACACTGATGCTCATAAATTTTCTAAAATGCAAATCTGGTCATGTCACCCTTCTGCCTGGAAACATCTTCCCTTTGCACTCAAGGTAAAACCAAATCCTTATATTGTCCTCAGGTATTTAACTGTAAGCTGCTTTGTCAATTTTATTTATATTCTCTCTTCACTCTGTCTTACACTTTAGCCTTAACACATTTTTTGACATTTCTCCTAAACATGCAGTGTACTTACATGCCTCAGAGCACATGATGCTTCCTCTTCCTAAAATACCATTCTCTTCCCTTACTATCCAGTGAAATCCTAATAATCTTGTAAAACCCAGCTCAAATACCACCTCCTCTATCTCTTTTCCCTGATTCTCCTGGGAAAGTTAAACGCCATTTCAGTATGCTCCCAGAGCACACGCTTCTAGAATAAGATCCAATAATTTATAAATGATTTCTGTGTGTGTTTCTACTTACCCTAATAGATTATAAGCAGAGGCCCTATCTCTTCTCTTTTTGTATGGCACCTTGGAGTCTTTGGCACATTATCAGGCTCGGAATAAATATTTGTTGAATGAATGACTGAATGATTCAGTCAGCCAATGAGTCATTTAGCACTTTGTCAGGCCCTATTCCTTGAAGCGGAAAAAGCCCCACAACTTTTGAAAAGCATTCACCATTGTATAAACTACTTATTGGGAAAAGAGCAACTTTTTAATATTTTGCTGATAAATATCACATAATAGCAGATTGATAACAGCAGACTCTAGGTACCATCAGAAAAACATCCACAGCTCAGCAAGATTAAAAATTATAGTTCTTAGTTTTGAGAAGAATCACTGAATCATATTGAGAAAGTTGTTCCTAAGGGTTATCCTCCCTTTTTGAATAAACACCTTCAGTCGCTTGTACTCACTAATATCTCAGTGAACAATTATGATGTTAAGTTGTTATTTATTTTGAATTGAAGTCTGTATCTAGTATTATCAGCACATTATTTTAGTATATTCTTTGATACCCTGCAGAATAAATCTAATATGAAGTTTGCAAACATTTGGAAATGTTCTACTCTAACTATTCCCCTATTCCCCCAATCCCATAAATAGTGGCATTCAATACCCTTGATTCTTTCAACTGTTCCATGATTCTAGTCTTGCACCCTTTCTTGTTTCCTTTCTTAGAATATTATAGTGATTCTTGGTAATTCTGTATCATGATATTGATCATGTCATCTGACCATTGCTGACGAGAGTGGAGGCTGTTATCTCCCTCATTGTAGATAGTGTTATTCTGCTAGCACAGTTTAAGATTTAATCTGATTTTTTAAATGTCTGTATCACATGATTGAGTCATATTGACCTTACTGGAGATACTATCTTTTCCTACCCAAGGATACAGTAACAGGTCACTGAGATATTATCTAACAATGATGTCACAGAAGAAGCCAGTGGTCTTTAGTAAAGGGAGAGAATGCAAAAAAAAAAAAAAATGAAAGAAAGAAAGAAATGAAAGGTAGAAAATTGTGTGAACTAAATATAAATATGATTAAATGGCTAGAAGTTATTGGAAATATGCTAAACCTTTAGATTTGCTGCATTTTTATTGCAGTATGTTAAGCAAATGTTTGTAATATTGGAGACTTTAGAGACACAGTATAATTTAAATTTTAGCTTTTAGCATTTTCTTTGAATATAACAACAGTGTTAATAGTTAATCAAAAACATCTATTTTATGGAATTTGTGACTTCTCTAAGGTTGGGTGAATTCCTTACAGAGAAATGAATTTGTTTCAGGAAAATATATGTTTTATTTTATAATAAAAATTCAAGGAAAATATGATTTACATAGCATAAAATTTGTTAAGGAAACTGCATCAAGATGAGTTCAGCCCATTAAACAATTATATATGTTATTTTCATTCCTTCCTTACTTAAATACTTAATAATTTACTAAGTATGTGGAGTATATTTACTCATTTGGTTGGTTGTGTTTCCATCTATTTATTTGTGATTTTTAAACTTTCTGTTATAAAATCTGTATAACCAAGACAGTTTTCTGCTTGTGCTCTACTTGCTCTTCTAGAATTTTCTGGTGATATGCACACAAGGAGCAATTTTGTTAACTGAGGTTTAACTGGGTTTGAGAGTCAGGGTATTTAGTACCTGCCTTGCTCTTAACAAATGCATGTTGGATGTACGTGCTGGTTGACCAACCTTAAAGCTTACATACATTTTCTTTATAGGTCTGTGAGCCTGTGACATTTGTAATCATATATAGGATTTAAATTGTATTTCAGGTTAAAACTGAAAAGCTGCTTATTTTTTTTTATACATTTGACTATAACCTGATAATGTGTGACTATGTAAGTGGTAGTGGCACAGATGAGAAATTTCATTGTTTGAGGATAGCTAAACTTTCTATAGTTAGGATAATCAAATTAATTATTTACTTGTATTTTCAAGTCATTTGTACTGTTTAGAAATTAAAGTAGAATTCTCTGTATTAAAATGACAAAGAATAAATGTTTCCTAGTAGATATATTTATTTTAAAAATTAACACTCCAAGATTTTTTTTTAAGTTTATTTACTTGTTTTGAGAAGATAGAGCTGGGGTGGGAGAGGCAGAGAGAAAGGGAGAGGGGGGAGGGAAGGAGGGAGAGAGAGAGAAAGAGACAGAGATAGAGACAGAGAGACAGAGAGAATCCCAAGCAGGCTCCACACTGTCAGTGGAGAGGCTGACATAAAGCTCAAACCCATGAACCATGAGATAGATCGTGACCTGAGCCAAAGTCAAGAGTGGAACACTTAACCACGGGGCTACCCAGGAGCCCCAACACTCAAAGCAAGATGTAAAGGAGCAGCCACAATGAGGTATAGCTATGTGTTCTTTGTACTGATCTTCTCCTATGAATCACAGCTTCAGCTTCCCTCCTCACCCCAGATGAAGTCATCCAGTGTATTCATACCTGTACTTAAAGCCTACTAGCTTGCATGCGGTTCAGCTGCAGCGGTTCTTTAGAACATTTTAGCCTCAGGTGTCTTTGCAAGAGGATTTTTTATTTTAAATACCAACTGAAAGTCCTCTTTACGGAGTTAAAATCCCTGACTTTGGATTCAGATATAGTTTTAACAAGCTTGTGACTTTGGACAGGTTTCTTCATCTCATGATCTTTGTTTCTAAAATATCAGATTTCATCAGGCTGCTAGAGAAAAATCGTATTTTATAAACAATGCTGAACAATGTGTTTGCCATTAATAAGGGCTCAATAAATAGTAATTATCATAACTATATCTTACTATCCAATCAGATTTCTCTGTGTCATCCATATGATTCACTAATTCCCATCCCCTTAAGATTATCCTGAATACACCTCTAGTTTTCTTGTACACTTCCTCGGGGATGAAAATAAGTTTATTTTGGGTTGCTCTCTGTTAATTCTACAGAATGTTCTTAGTTTAATTTTTTTGTGCTTCATAATAAATTCTCTGAGGGCTTCACGTTCTTTCAGAGGAATTTTTTTTCATTGTCTAAGCCAAATTAGAAAAAGAAAATTATTACTACCTCTTCAGCCCGATTCTCAACAGGATGAGTTCTCCACAATCTTCTTTTCCTTTGAAAAGGGCAAGTAAAAAAGTATAAAGCTTTGCTACCATTTTTTTCCATGTTAAAAATTGTGGTAAAATACTCAAAACATTTGCCATCTTAGCCAATTTTAAGTGGCAGTCATATTGGTGTGCAACTGCCTTTCATCTACAGAACTCTTTCATCATGAAAAACTGAAACTATACCCATTAAGTAATAGTTGCCATTTCCACTCTCCCTCTAGCTTCTGGAAGCTACCATTTTACATTTTGTCTGTATGATTTTGACTACTCTAAGTACCTTATATAAGGGAAGTCATAAAGTATTTATCTTTTTGTGATTGGTTTATTTCACTATAACCTCAAGGTTCATCCCTCTTGTAACGTATGTGAAAATTTTAGTATATACTCAGAAGTGGAATGGCTGGATCATATGGTAATTTTATTTTTAATTTTTTTTAGGAACTGCTATGCTACAACAGTGGTTGTAACATTTTCTTTTCTTTCTTTTTCTTTTTAATTAAAAAAAAATTAACATTTGTCTTTGAGAGAGAGAGATGGAGAGAGAGGGAGAGAGAGAGAGAGAGAGAGAAAGCATGCGCACACGAGAGAGTCTCAGAATCTGAAGCAGTCTCCAGACTCTGAGCCTGACATGGGGCTTGAATTCACAAACTGTGAGATCATGACCTGAGCCAAAGTTGGACGCTCAACGTCCTTTCTTCCTCCCTCCCTCCCTTCTCTCTCTTCCTCTCCCTTTCTTTGTAATACCAATCCTAATTGGTGGAAAGTGGTATCTTATAGTTTGATTTGCATTTTCTTAATCATTCATGATTAATGATGTTGAACATCTTTTTATGTGTTTATTGTCCATTTGTATATATTCTTTTGAGAAATATCCATTCAAGCCATTTGCCTATTTTTCAGTCAGGTTGTTTGTGGGGTTTTTTAATTGTTGTTTTGAGTTTTTTCCACTTTTTAAAAAATGTTATTTATTTATTTTGAGAGACAAAGAAAGAGAGAGAATGGCAGGGAAGAGGCAGAGGGAGAAGGAGAGAAAGAATCCCAAGTATGCTCCGTTCTGCTGGGCTCCATCTCACCATGAGATCATGACCTGAGCAGAAATCAAGAGTTGGAACTCAACTGATTGAGGCATCAAGGTGCCCCTTGTTGTTGAGTTTTAAGTGTTCTTTATATATCCTAGATATTAATCCCTTGTTAGATACATAATCTTTAAAATTTTTTAATGTTTTTTATTTATTTTTGAGAGACAGAGAGAGACAGCACAAGCAGGGGAGGGTCAGAGAGAGAGGGAGGCACAGAATCCAAAGCAGGCTCCAGGCTCTGAGCTAGCTGTCAGCACAGAGCCCGACGCGGGGCTCGAACCCACGAACTGTGAGATCATGACCTGAGCCGAACCCGGAAGCCAGACACTTAACCGACTGAGCCACCCAGGCGCCCCTACATAATTTTAAATATTTTCTCTCATCCTGTGAATATTTTTTTACTCTGTTGATAGAATCTTTTTGCGGCATAAGTTTAAAAATTTTTCATGAAGTCCAATTTGCCTTCTTTTCCTTTTGTTGTTTTTGGTATCTTATGCAAGAAATCACTGCCAAATTCAGTGTTATGAAGCTTTTACCTTATGTTTTCTTCTAAAAGTTTTACAGTTTTAGGGCTTGCATTTAAGACATTGATCCCTTTTGAGTTAATTTTTGTATATGGTGTTAGGTTAGGGTCCAACTTCATTCTTTTGAGTATGGATATCCAGTTTTCCTAGCACCATTGATTGAAAAGCCTAACTTTTCCTCATGGACTGAAGAGAAGGTACGTCATATGATATATGTTTTTAAATTTATTGAGATTTAACTTATGGTCTAACATATGATCTATACTGGAAAATGTTCCATGTGTACATGAGAAGAATGTATATTTTTTTTGTGGTTGAGCAGTGTTTTCTATGTATGCCCATTATCTAGTAATTGTTTTTTGTATTACTAATACAAGTGATATTATAGCTTTTTATACTTCAAAGATTCCCATTTTTACTCCCAGAAAATATCTGAAGTATTTTATGTAATTTGTTTTCTTTGTAGTGACCGTATAACATATCTTCTGCTGCCTCTTCCCCTTCCCCATAGCTCCTGCATCTACACATTTTCTTTTCCCCCTTACTCAGATTTAAAAACATCAATTCCTTTAAATAACATTAAGTGATTTCTTCATAAAATCCATTGATATCACTCATTCAACCAACAATGTATTGTATGCTTACTGTCAAGGCCATTGTATAGAAAGAAGTCAATCTGGACCATATTACATAAAATGGATGCTATTATTTTTTCTTTTAGTTCATGCTAAAAATTGTGTGTGTGTGTGTGTGTGTGTGTGTGTGTGTAGAATAGAATATATATATTCTAAGAATAGAACCACTAAATGGACTAAAGAAGTCATGATTCCTACCACCGGTTAATTTAATTTATTTAAATAATTTAAATTTTGCCACTCATAGGAAGACAATTTTGTCCTGATAATATGACACTATCTTATCTTTTGATAAGGATGTTAAAAGCAACCAGTCTGATGTACTCAGGGTTGGATAGCATGCCCTAATTTTTGTTGACTAGTGACCTCTAAAACGTATTACATTTGAGCCCACTTAATACCAAGTCACCTGATGGAAGCACATTTCTTTCCACCAAATCATTTTGTACTAATTCAGTACAATTTTGTCCATTTAATATCAATTGACACTAAACGATTTCCTGTGCAATGTCAATTGAAAATCACTGATTTCCTCCTAATACAGCACTTAGTGTCAATTTCTGTGTGCAGCAAAAGCATTTTTTCAATTAACTACACCATATAATTTTTTGTTTTTAGTTGTTTGCATGGCCTCTCTGATAATAGTTTTGTGAAACAAAGACATAGAAGGAGAAAAAGATGACTTTCTTCCTTAGCATTAAATAATTGAAATCTAATGATTTTATTTTCAGTCTATAGGAGGTCAAATAGCTTATTGGAAAAGTTAGGAATATATCAGACAATGTGACCGTAAACTGACATTAGCTGTAAATTAAGATTTTGTGTTTTGGATATTGTATATACTAAGCTATATGTAGTAAAATGTTTTGACTAACAAAAAAAATCCTCACTAGTCTGTCTTCTCATGATCTATCTCAAGAAGACCTACTACTGAATAATTTTTAGTGAAAACTATTTTTTATTATAGAGAGATGAGCTCATTTATATATTCTCATATACTCTCACTAGAAAAGTGAGGTGACATCACTCCAGTAATACATGAAAATTAAGAAAGCTTTATAGCCTGGCACAACTAGAAGTAAGCATAGTGGAAGCTGTCCTTCTGATTAGGTGAAATCAGGTTTACTCAGTGAATACAAGTATTTTGTAATACACCACATATATCCACCATTCAGAATATTAATAGGCAAAGGAAGGAATTGGAATTGTCTCTCCCTAGCCTAGAGAATTAGAGAAGTATGTATATAAAAACATAATCATTCAGAGCTATAAATAAAATAAATATATATTGAATGATTATCAAAGTACTAAGCTATTTAGCCACATATATTGTAGGATACCTCACTAGAATAAGGCATGGCCTCTTCCTATAACAGAGCTCAACACCTGATAAGATAGAAAAGATTAGTAAATGAGAAATAATTAAATAAAAATAAACTTTAGGTGATAAATTATGGGACACAGTCTATACATATTACATGTCTTAAGGTTTTTGAAAAGATCAGTATATCCCTGGGATACTCTAGGGTGAATCATTTAGTTGTACCCTGAAGGAAGTTTCTGGTATGTCTTGGAAAGATGTGTAGAATGAATTCTCATTAAATAGCTATGTCTTTTTTTTTTTTTCCTTTCATCTGTCTTCTATTGTTTGATCCTTCTTATGTTGTTTAGCTCCCTATTGGCATTAGCTCTTGTTTTGGGATATACTTGATTAGAAGAGATTTCAACAATAATACAAACCATTTCTTAAAATGTGTACTACATGATAGATATAGTAATAAGCACTGGTGATGCACAGAGAGTAAAATGTAATTTTTTTCTCTTGAGGAACTTTATATAGAGTGACATATATAAACAGATAGTACTAATATTATGGGACACTAATTTAATGGTGTGCAACATTGTGCTATGAGCAAACAAAGAAAGGGTACCTATTATAGCCTGATAATTCAGGCAGAAGTTCTTGATATCTGCAGAGATGTCTGAAATGATCCTTGAGAAATGAATAGGAGAGGACTCGACAATGAGGGAGAGATCTCGTTGGTCAGAGGGAACTGCATAAGTAAAACTATGGAGATTATAAACAACATAATATGTGGGGGAAGCCATTATACCCAAACATACATATATTTTTCAAAGTTAGGATCATAATGTACATACTGTTTTGTAATGCTTTCTTCATTTAATAGCATCTGTTGATCATTTTTCTCAGGTCTTTAATTATTTTTCATAAAACATTTAAAAATTGCTAACATGGTATTCTGTCATATGTTTTAAATGATTTTTCTGACTTTATTGTTTGCCTTTAATTTCTTTTGTTTTTGCTATGTAGAGACCTTTTCTTTGTTTTTTGTGTTCAAATCCACTATTAAAAAATCTATTACATTTTTCTTTATGGCTTCTGCCTTTGCTTTTATGCTTAGAAAGACCTTCTTCAATGTAGATTAAAATTTTTTCTATGTTTGCTTCTAGTTCTTTTATGGTTTCATTGTTTACATATAACTCTTTAAGCCATCTGGAATTTTATTTTGATATACAGTGTGAGATAGGCTCTAAATTTACTCTGTTCTAAATATTTAACCAGTTGTCCCAGCACCATCAATTGAAAAATCTCTGTTTTCCTCGTTGATTTGATATGCATTATTTATCATATGCTAAATACTTAATTTACAAATGGATTTGTTTCATGCCTTTCTATTCGATTTCTAGCCTTTCTATTTTTTCCTTTCAGTTCTATTAGTTTCTGTATTCTTTATTTGGACTATACTATTTTAATTGCTGTAGCTTTTACAGTACAGTTTAAGCCATTAATGAGAGTTTCCTTTTATTATTTTTCATTTTAAAAGATTACTGACTATTCTTATGTAGTTGATCTCCATATGAACTTTAGAATAATATAATCAAGCTCCCTCTATCCTCTCCTGTCCAGACTTCAATTTCACTGGACCTCTGACAGAGGTTGCATTAAATTTATGAATTGTTTTGGGAAGAATTGGCATATAAGTTTGTTAGGTGGAAATACTGGGATTCAAAACTATAGATGATGGGTCCAGTTAAGTTATATGTAACTATTTATTTACCTGGAAAGAAGTTCCTGCCTTTGACAACAGGCGTTCTTTCCTTCCTTCCTTCCTTCCTTCCTTCCTTCCTTCCTTCCTTCCTTCCTTCCTTCCTTCCTTCCTTTCTCTTTCCTTCTTTCTTTTTGATATTTTTATTGTTGTTTTTCGTTATTCAGTATTTTTCTTTTTAAAAGCCCACATGGGTGGCCCAGTTGGTTAAGCATTTGACTCTTGATTTCAGCTCAGGTCATGAGCTCACAATTAGTGGGTTCAAGCCCACTGTCAGTGTAGAGCTTGCTTGGAATTCTCTCTGTCCCTCTTCCACTCATGTGCTCTCTCTCTTGCTCAAAATAAATAAATAAACTTAAAAAAATCCCACATATGTTTTTCATATCAAAAAGTAAATCCTTTGAATTTATTTTATTTGTTTAATCAATAACAAAGGCGAGAAGAGAAGGGAGAGGTGTTACTAGCGGGATCAAGGGAGATTTGTAGTAGGGTGAAGGTGATTTGTATGTTCCTAAAATAAAGAGCCATAGCCATTGAAGATAAGGAGAAAGAAGTGATAATTGATAGAGAAAAGTCCTAGAGACTTTAGGAGATTATAAAAATCAAATATACAAGTGGGGGGGTGGCCTCAAGGAGAACAATAATGATAGTGGGTTGGAAGATAAATAAATGAGATTTATTAAAATTTATAAGTGATATCCATTGAGTGCATCTGATTATCATGATAGCTCTGGAATACAGGTGTTGTTGTTCTATAGGTGGGGGGATTTAGTTTCAAAGATGTTAGGTGAAGAACAATTTTCAAGAGACTTTGGTGAGATGAGATCTGGGATTTGTGCAGTTGAGGTAAGTGGGGCATTTGTATGTTACAGGCGAAATGATTTCAAACTACCAGGAGTAATTTGGGATGGATTATCAGTAAGCACAGTGCAGTGAACATGCAGAGAGTGGATGAGAGGGAATTGTCATAGATAATCCCAATCAAAATAGACCTTATTTAACTTACTTCAGTTTTCTCCATTTCTGTATTTCTTGCCTTGCTCCTCAAACCATTAAACATTGGTTATTTGTTAAACTTTCCATAGATCCTTGAAATATGCAAAAATATTAATTCCTGCATCTTCTGTGTCTCTCTTAAATGTTGCTAAATATTTAGATATACTTCTGACTTTGCAACATTCATTTACATTAATGTGGTTTTCTTTCTTTCTTTTTTTTTTAACTTTTATTTATTTTTGAGAGACAGAGAGAGACAAAGCATGAATGGGGGAGGAGCAGAGAGAGAGGGAGACACAGAATCTGAAGAGCAGGCTCCAGGCTCTGAGCTGGCAGCACAGAGCCTGATGCAGGCTCAGACCCATGGACCGTGAGATCATGACCTGAGCCGAAGTCGGATGCTTAACCGACTGAGCCACCCAGGCGCCCCATTAATGTGTTTTTCTATTCATATAATTTCAATCTATGCAGCTAAAGTTTATTAAGCCACTTACTTTGGGTTAGGCATTTTATTAGTATTGGGGACACAAATGTAAAAGAAGTGCCTGTCATTTATGCAGGCTCTTCAATTATGATATTGAAGAATCTATAAAATTTCATGTCATAGAAATATTGGGATATATTTATGCAAAATATTTACACATATATCAAGCATGGAAACGGAGTTTATTCTGATTTAGGCCCTTCATTTTCCAGGGTAGGATACCTAGGCCCACAGATATTAAATTATTTTTCCTATAGATATAATAATAAATAACCCTTGTTTTCCTTGATAGGTATAATTTTGATTTTGTGATTTCATAAATCATTTTTATTGATATACTTAAATATGTCTAATTTTGTTTTATTTCATTTATTACAGAATCATGTATTTCTAATTAGAAAACAATCCTAGGTTATTTTTATGTATCTGATGTAAATCTTCATAATATCATCAAAGAATGAGAAAACTTTTATAATTCCTATTTTAGTAACAGTAGTTTCTAATAGTAACTACTACTACTAATGGTAGTAATCAGATTCAATTGTATTTCTCTTTTATTTATTTTTATTTATTTATTTTTTATTTTTTATTTATTTTTTAATGTTTATTTATTTTTGAGAGAGAGAGAGAGAGAGAGAGAGACAGAGCATGAGTGGGGGAAGGGCAGAGAGAGCGGGAGGCACAGAATCTGAAACAGGCTCCAGGCCCTGAATTGTCAGCACAGAGCCTGCTGTCAGACTTGAACTCATGAACCATGAGATCATGACCTGAGCTGAAGTCGGAGGCTTCCCTGACTTAGCCACCCAGGTGCCCCTATTTTTATTTTTAATGTTTATTTATTTTGGAGAGAGAGAGAGAGAGAGAGAGAGAGAGAACGTGCATGCATGAGTGGGGGAGGGGCAGAGAGAGAGACAGAGACACAGAATCCAAAGCAAGCTCCAGGCTCTGAGCTGTCAGCACAGAGCCTGACATGGGGCTTGAACTTATGAACCATGAGATCATGACCTGACCAGAAGTCGGATGCCTAAAAGACTGAGCCATCCAGGTGCCCAGATTCAATTATATTTTTTAAGTGAAGAAGTATGTAGCATGTTGAGTTGTTTAAAAAATAATAATATCAACAGGTGCCTGGGTGGTTCAGTTGGCAAAGCATCCGACTTCAGCTCAGGTCATGATCTCAGAGTTCATGAGTTTGAGCCCTGCATTGGGCTCTGTGCTGCCAGCTCAGAGCCTGGAGCCTGCTTTGGATTCTTTGTCTCCCACCCCTGTTCATGCTCTCTCTCTCAAAAATAAACATTAAAATTAAAAATAAATAATAATGTCAAGGCATATAAAGGGAAATTTCATGTAGAAAAGTTAACCCCTCGGTGGTGTGATTGATGTGTATGAGATCTTCCTAAGCTTTTTTTTTGCCAAAAAATTTACTATATAGTTCTTATAATCCCCACTATTTAGCAACCAGTTCTTTTCCAATGGAGTGATTTGTTAAAATGCAAGAGAGACTAATATGCATGCTTTACTCATTTAATGTCCAGTTTTCCCAAGACACCTGTCCAAGAGGTGTACCTTGTGAGAAATGGGCTTAACCAACAGGAAAGTTTAATGAGAAGAGAGAGGTGGGTTGTAAGTACAGGGAAAATCCAAGGAATAAAATAGAGAACTCTGAGTAGCCAGATGCATAACGAGGATAGCAATCGGTTCTTACTTTCATTAATGGCCTTATCCAATGGCTATATTGCAGGTTCCATTCCTGCCTCTTCACCTAGGTGTAAACTTTTCTATGTCAGAGAAGGCCTAATCCATCTCTTTATCAATAGCATCTATCATAGCTCCTGACAAATTATTACAGTTCAGAAAATATTTATCAAATGAATAAAAGAAAACGGGATCTAGGAGATCAGATGTATGGAGGGTCTGATAAACACAATCAGGTCCATTTTTCCCCTTGACCAGTGTTGCCTTCTGGCAGCAGTAGTCTTCTGATTTCATGCTGCAAGTGGTGGAGAGCTAAAGAAACTTTCTGTGGACTATAAATTAGGGCAGCATAGTTGGGAAGTAGAATGTACATATCAAGTATAGATGACTTGGTTTCTCTTAGAATAATTTAATAAAATGTGTTTATCTCCAAACTACTAGTCATTTAATATTTGCTTCAGAAGGGAGATATCACTTAGAATCCTCTTTTAAAATTCTAGTTGAATCTGCATGATTGAACTGGCAATGCTTGGAGATACTGTTTAGTAATGTCCTGATCGAACATAATATTTGCCTTTTTTATTATCTTTTTTTCCCTCTCTGCATCCATCAGCAGAGTCATATATAATTAGGAGAGAAAGAAAAGGGAGAAAAGAAAAAAATGTAAAATTTGGAGATAGTACAAAGAAATGAAGTGAGAACTCCATATTGTAAAAGTGTACCCAAGTTTGAGTTTGTCTATGAAAAGTATTCTCAAACATCAGATGAAATGTGTTTTTTTCCTTCTTTTCTACATTGCTGTCTTCCTCCCCTTCTTCCTTCCTCCCTTTCTTCTTTCCTCCCTTTCTTCCATCTTTCTCTCCACCGCTTTCTTTCTAGGAAGCAAGGTATTTATATTTCATTAGAAGAGAGCTACTGGGGACTTAAATGGCAAGATCTACCACTAATTCTAGAAAACAAATTTTTGTGTAGTGTAGTAAGCCTTGGGGTTTGTACCTTTTTTCTTTTTCTTTTTTCCATTTTATAGGCTAATAAAGGAAAGGCAAGTAAGAGAAGAGGATCTTTCATTTGCCGCAATCCCCTTTCTTTGGTTCCATCTGGTTCTTTGTGCAGAGATGAGGATTCTATGTGTTCTCACACAGAACACAGCAAGTTTTTCTTTTGCTCTATTTTAAAGGGTATAATACTTGAACTGAGGAATAGAATTTATAATATAATTACAAAGTGAGATTTTAATTTACTTGTCATTTTCATGTAAGATTTCTCTAAACTTTTGGCAAGAGATATTTGGCTATAATTGGTCACATTTATCTGTCTATTTCAAGGATCTCCATGGTACTGAAAATTATGTATAAAGAATTTGACGAATGTTCATTTATATACAGCCCATGCAATGTATTTATTTCTCCCCCCTCTATTGTGTCAGCTATTTCTTTCCAAATGTTAAACAAGATTGCTAAAAGCTCAGTGTGTGTGTGTGTGTGTGTGTGTGTGTGTGTGTGTGTGTGTGTGTTGGTGGAGGAGAACAAGACAAGAAAGTGGGCAGTCATTGCATTTGAACCAATAGGCACATTTCTAGGAAGAAGGATTTTATTCAGAAGAATTTGTTTTTAATTCTCTGCTTTTAATATGTTTTTAAAGGTTTGTTACAAGGATGTTGATACATTTAAAAAGAAATTTCCACCTTTTGGGTTAATTTTTTGTTGTTGTTGTAGCCAATAAGGCATTGAGTTAATGTCTGTTTAACTTTTGAATGACTCCAAATATTTTATGAATATCATTGTAAACATTTGCCTTTGTTATCTCAGAAATGATATACCTTTTTCTAAAGCCAAAAAAATCATATAGGACTAGATATTTAGTTGCTATCACTATTTTAAACCTGGAGTAAACCTTGTTTTAAAATAAGTATTCATAAAGAACTAAGATTTATTGCAACCTGCCTCATTCCATGTACTTAATATGTCTTGTCTACACAATGCTCTGAATATCACTTTGCATTTAGTATTATTAACTCCTATTTATATAAGATGAAATTGAGGCCAAGAGAGAGTAGGTAACAACTAAGCTGATTCAGGGCCTGGCAAATCCCTGTCTACTTTTCCATCTCCACTGCTGCATTAGTGGAAGTTGCTATGATCTCCATCCAGGACCATTGAATTAGTCTTTCTGTTTCTTCCCTGTCTTGTTGCCTTCAACCATTCTGCAAGAAAAGCAGGTTTACTCTTGGATTGTGTCCATGAATTCCAGTGACTTGCCATGTCACTTAGAGTAATATTCTTTACGGTCTCTCCCCACTTTTCTTTAACTCCATCTCAAATCCTCTCTCATTTAGGCTCAGGACATCCTAGTCACATTGATGTCCTTTTAGTTCCTAGACAATGACAAGTGCTTTTCTTCGTTGGAGCATTTGTACATGCTGTGCCCTGCTCTGGCTTCCTGCGTCCTCAGACTCTTCTCAGTTTTGAAGTTTCAACTAAAATACCACAGTTAAAAGAGAAACCCTCTCCACCTTGTTTGGATCTTCGTTTGTTGTCAGAGGACCTTCTTAGTTTGTAATTCACTACTTTGTTGGTTTACCATCTATCCTTCCCTCTTCCCCACAGTACACTGAAAATTCTATGAGGACAGAGATATTCCATTTGTTATTTGTATGCAGGGTTCAGCACTGTGGGCACTCAGTAAATATTTACTGGATGAATATATGATGGTCTAAATATAAATAAATAAATAATGTTTTCATATTAATTAGATTTATAGTCATAAAATTTAGCCAATTGCTAATTTTATTCTTTACCATTTGGTTTATTTTTTGTTGTCCTTTAGTAAAGTTTGGAATATGTGAAATTATGGCACTTCTTTTTTTTCCTTTGAATATTATTCCTTGCTCAGAACATATCATTTTCCTGCTTGGCCAGCCCAAAATATATTGTGGCTTTATCCTAGAAAAATACCTCAAATAATCATAAAATCATAGTGCCATGGAGTTGAGGGGCCCTTTATACCACATCAATCCCCATCACACCCCTGGGGCCTGAGCCTCCTCTACAAATCCTCCACCAAGTGCTCACGGGGACTGTGCTTGGACATCACTCAGCTCAAGGATCTAAACACCTTCCAAGGAAACCCATCTAATTCCTAATGCATTTCTGTAGTCTGACATTTACATTTAGAGCTTTTGGTGTTAAATCATTCCAGGTTTCTCCTGTCTATTGAATTTTTACTAGTTAGGCCCTTAGATTCATTTGAAATCTTTCCAGTTTAACCTAATTTTGTTGTTTCTTTTTATTTAGAAACTCAATTAAGGTGACATTTCCCCTGAATTAATGTAGCAATATCAGAAAATTTCTTTTTGGTTCAGTCTTTTAGATTGTTAGTAAACTTAATGATGAGAGTAGGAGTATTTGGAATTTCTCTACAAAATATTTCCATTTATATTTGCTTCCATTTCTCATTGTGCCAATTCTGTTCTTTCTGCAATTCATTGATTTCACATCAGAATCTGTTTAATTTTTTAAAAATGTTTACTTATTTATTTTGGTGGGCCAGGGAGAAGGAGCAGCTAGAAAGGGAGAGAGAGAGAAAGAGAGAGAGAGAGAGAGAGAGAGAGAGAGAGAGAGAGAGAGAGAGAGAGAGAGGGAGAGAGAGAGAGAGAGAATGAATCCCAAGCAGGTTCCGTACTGTCAGCACAAAGCCCAACACGGGGCTCCAACCTATGAGCCATAAGACTGTGACCTGAACTGAAACCAAGAGTTAGACACTTAACCCACTGAACCACCCAAGGGCCTCCTGTTTAATGTTTTAAGTAAATTTCTGAAATACATTTATTGTATTTTCTTCTTGATTCTTCAGAAAAACATGTGTTTTATTGATAGAATCAAATGAAATATCACTTATGACCTCAGTTTCTTAAGATATTTTCATCTATATGTATTTCATTATTTAATTTACCAAATGATATCTATTAAATTTGAATAAAGGAGGGATACCATTTTCTTAAATCAAAGAAAAAGAGAAAAGGAAACAAAGGAAAGAAAAGATAATTAGAGACTATTTGAAATAAAGTGGGCTCTGTGTGTTCTGAATGCTGCCACACTATGAGCTGTGCAGTAAATATTTATATAACACTTGCTATGGTTCTACTATTTATCCCTTCTTAACAACTCTATACTGAACCTTTTCTTTCTTATTAGCTCTTTCTTCTTAGTATATAAACTTGTGCAAGTGTCTCTCTCCCATCAAATGTACAGCCCCCCCCACACACATACACACCAAAACCAAACAACAACAAAAAAGGAAAATTTTTTTTTTTTTAAAGATTTTCTCCGTTACCATGTTCTTCCCTTTCACTTCTATTCAAAGCTTCAGGAAAGAACTTTTACTTCTTCATCTCTCGCCTTCTCTACGGACCACTGAAAACTGACTTCTGTCCTTGAAATAGAATTTAAAGTATTGCCACCAAGATTACACACAAGAAAACTGTGAAATCCAATCAAATATACTCAGCCTTGACCTTACTTTATTTCTCAGATGTCTTTAACACTTTTGACAACTCCTTTCTTTTGAAAGTCTGTCCTCCCATTGGTTTCATGATACTTTCTGGTTTTCTCCTCTTTCTGACCTCTCTTAAATTCCTTTACAGGTGTCTTCTTCCTGCCCCTGTTTCTTCCTCCTTCTCTTCTTCTTCCTGTTTTTTCTTCCCTTTTTCTTCTTTCTCATCTTTCTCCTCTTCCTTCCCTCTCTTGCTCTCACAACCTAACTCTTCTTGGGTGATTGTACATCTTTTGTTTCAACAACCATCATCTTTATTGTGATGACTTTCAGATCTGTAGCTCCAACACATATGTCAGCTCTAGTACACTCTCCAGACTTCCACATATATACCTGGCCACTGGATATTTTCATCTGAATGTTCGTTCTGTAGATACTTCAAACTTAACATGTGTCAAAACTGTAGATATCATCTTCACTCTAAAATGTTATACTTCTTCTGTCCTTTCCATCGCTTTGAGTGGCAGTATCATCCACCAGGATGGTCTGGAAGAACCTTGAGTTTGCCCTTTCCTTTATTCCTCTACAGTTACCATGTAGGTCTGTATGCTGGGGTCAAAGGCAGAGTGAGGGGAGAATGTATGTCTCTATTAGATGAAATTTGTCATCAATACCTCAACCAATTTTGGAAAAATAACCATTAAAATGCACCTGAGTATGTTAAATACAAAGGCCAATTCTTTGTAAATAACATTTAATGTTTAAGAGGTGGAAGGGTCCTTGACCATTCTAAAAATCCCACACATCAATCTTATATATGGAGAAACAGTCTTAGAGAGAGGAAATGCATATTTAAGTTAAGGACAAGTTCATGAAAGAACAATGATTAAAATCTAGGTTTGCTTCTGTAATTTTTTTATCTCTTTAATAGCAGAAATAACTAATTCCTCCTTGCCCCCAATCTGTGTGATGACAAATATTTCTTTCTGGTGGAGATAAATCAGGGCATAATAATATAAGAGGCAGAGTCTAAACAAAGTATACATATTCATATATTTATGTATGTATATGCAAATATATGTATATATGCACAATGTAAATTTCTACTAGTGGAATTTTACTGTACATGACAAAATTTGAGAGTTTTTCAAAATTGCTCTCCAAAATTTTTACAGTATTTCATTTATTTATTTATTATGCTTTTTTATATATTTTTGAGAGCTCGAGCAGGGTAGGGTCAGAGAGAGAGGGAGACACAGAATCTGAAGACAGGCTCCAGGCTCTGAGCTGTCAGCACAGAGCCTGATGCGGGGTTTGAACCCACGAACCGCAAGATCTTGACCTGAGCTAAAGTCGGACGCTCAACCGACTGAGCTACCCAGGCACCCCTATACTATTTTATTTATTCCACTACTCTACACTCCCCCACTATGTATGATATCTGTTTCCTATGTAGTCATCAACCTTGAATATTACCCAGTTTTAAGAAGTTTGTCAATCTGATAAAGGAAAATGGTGTGTGTGTATATAATGTTGAACATATTTTCATATGTTTTTTGGGCATTTATATATTTTTTTCTATGAACCATGTTTTCATATACGTTGTCTGCTTTTTCCTTCTTGAATTTTCTTATGTTTCTTGGATTAGGTTTTGTTCTGGAACATATTCTTCAGATATATTTTTTCATGCTACATATTTTTTCTCTGTACTATTCTTTGTTTGTTTCATTTAATATGCAATATACAGACCACTATATTAGTGCTCAATCTATATGTTTGATGATTGTGTGGGTAAACACCCTTTGATGCTCTTCCTACCCTCTCTGAATCCAAACATGTTAACTTATTTTCTGAGCTTTTGTTTAAGGACCACAGTTTTACTTTGACAGAGCTAATTAGCACAGCTGCTTATATTTTCCTATTCATCTGTTCTCCCCGGAATATTTTCTCATCCTTTTTTTAGGGTATGAGGACAAATCAGGTAAAAATTACTGGGTTTTGATATTACAATTATACTTTGTCTTAGCTTGGGATACCATACACAGGTTGGCTTATTAACATAAATTTACTTCTCATGGTTCTGGAGACTGAAAGTCTGAGATCATAGTGCCAGCGTGGTCAGGTTCTGAGAACCCTCATCTGGGTTGCAAGCAGCTGACTTTTCATTGTATCCTCACATGTGGGACGAACAAGCTAGTTCTCTGGCCTCAACTGAAAATGGCACTGATCCCAGCCATGAGGGCTTCACTCTCATGACCTAATGACTTTCATAGGCCCCACCTTCTAATACCATCATATTGGGGGTTAGTATTACAGGATACGAACTTGGATGAGACACAAATATTTAGTCCGAAACAGTTTAGAACTGGCAAGTAGGGATTCTGTGCCTGTTCATGTCACTCTTTCCTCCAGGCTCCTTTTTCCTCAGACTACTCTATATTGTTTATTTTTCTCTTTTGTTTTACATTCTACTAAGTGCCTATTTATTAGTAAAGGTAGTTAGATTTGGGTAATTATCGTGGTTTTGTCTTCCCTTTCCTATTTTCTTCCCAGCAAAGAAAAAATAAAATGGTGGCCCTTGACCATTTACCTTTCCCACCTAAGGAAGTTTGAAAGGTTTTCTAGTGTTCTCTCTCTTCCTCTCTTTTTAAACCTCCCTAAAGATTTTCACACTTCTCTGAAATGTTCTCCAAACTGGGGGCTGTTAGTAAAGTTCTGTTTAGGATTTTGTACTCAGTTTTTAAATACCATTTCTGATGTACCAGAATGTTGCAAATTAGGCAGTATGTTCGTTGCCTTTCTTTCCCTGGCTGCCACGTTCTATAGTTATGGAAGGAAGTTGTATTCCATCATTTTATTAATTATTGCTGGCAATTATTTTCTTTACAGGGACTGAGAAAAGTTCTGTCAGAAGTCTCCAAATTAATTGTGTTTTTTAATGTTTATTTATTTTTGAGAGACAGAGCATGAGAGGGGGAGGGTCAGAGATAGAGGGAGACACAAAAATCGAAGCAGGCTCCAGGCTCTGAGCTAGCTGTCAGCACAGAGCCTGATGTGGGGCACGAACCCACGAACTGGGAGATCATGACCTGAGCCAAAGTCGGACGCTTAACCAACTGAGCCACCTAGGCAACCCCAAATTAATTGTATTTTATTTTAAAAATACTAAATTACATAATGTATGTGTGCATGTTCTCATTAAAAAAAAAGATTTAATATGAAAAATCTCAAATTACACATATATATTAAATCCTATGTGTACATCTCATAGCTTTAATAATTATCAATAAGAGGCTGATAAACCGGATCTATCCCCAATTATTTTGAAGGAAATCCCAGGATGTCATAAAATTTCAGTCATAAAAATGTTAGTGTTTTAGGGGTGCCAGGGTGGTTCAGTCCATTAAATATCCAACTCTTGATTTAGGCTCTGGTTATGATCTCATAGTTTGTGAGTTCAAGCCCTACATAGGGCTCTGTGCTGGCTCAGTGCGGAGCCTGCTTGGGATTCTGTCTCCCTCTCTTTCTGCCCCTCCTCTGCTCACTCTGTCTCTCTGTCTCTCTGAAAATAAAGAAAAATAAACTAAAAATGTGCTAGTATTTCAAATATAGTTTTTAAAGTTTTTTATTGGTTCTAAAAAGAAGTTTCTAGATAAATTCTTTTTGTTGGCTTTCTTTAAATTAGATTACCACCCCAATTCATCTATAGCCTATTTTATGAATTTGTCTAATCAGAATACACAGAAAGTAGAGGAACAGAGGGCATTTTTAGTTTCAAACTGCTTGCCTCCTTTAGACCTCGTGGTCTGTTGTATTTAGTCATTAAAGTGTGTATACAAATCAATTCATTTTAATAAATGTAGAGGTTTTATTGTGAATCATAGAGTTTCCTAGGTCCTGCCTTTATTACAGTGAACCAAAATAGTGCTCTCACAGAGGTTATAATCTAATGTTTAACTCTGAGAGGTGGCTCTAAAATTTGAAGTGTCTGTTTATCAAACAATGTTTCTCAGTGTATTTTTGTTTGTTTGTTTCTGTTTAATTCTTTTTATTTGAGGTTTAAAACGTTTCTCATTAAAACATTGGCATAAACAGTTTGTCAAGGGGCCTAGTGAAACCAAACCAAACCAAACCACACAGGACAGGACAAAACAAACTAGCTCTTTATTGTCTGGCATCACTTGTCACTTTATTAAGTTGTAGTCACTTCTAAGAGCCTGTGGAAACAACTTTGATGAAAACCTCACTGGCTGTTTTAATATCATCACATTTTGTAGCTCTTTTATGAAGGGCCTAACATGCAAGGGGGACGGAGAAGTTTAGCTAGAGCTATGTTTATTTACTCTCCGTGTGATGGGTCTCAGAGGCCCTATATGCTGTTGCAGGTACAAATCATTGCTTATTATTTTAATGTAAGTTTGATTGGAATGTGACTAATTACATGAGAGAGTTATACAAGAAACATAAAACAGCTTTTCTAGATCTGCTAATTAAGATAAGCAGTATGAGGTAAAAATAAGGTATGGTTTGTGCACAGATTAAAGAAACATACTGTCTCATTGCTGTATGATAGATTGATAAAGTTATTTTGGATTGAACTGCAAAAAAAATATCTTCAAGAATAGTTTATGGTATAAATTAATGGCTTAAAATGGCAATCTTCATTGTAGTTTGACAAGAAAAAAAAACAATAATAAGCTGGCATGGAGAGGTATGGATTGAGCTACCTATTGAAGAAGTATGTTCTCACTAATGTTTCCCCAGGATTTCTTTTGTATTAGAGATTTCAGCATTTTAAATTGTGTACCATTGCATTTGTATTATTACCCACTTATAATTGCTTCAACAAATAATATTGAGTAAACGCTATATTACAGGCACTGTTCTGCAGTATGAAATACAATGTGGTAAAATGAAGTGTGGCCCCTGGATCTTACAACCTAATTGAGATAGTTATGTATATTTACACACATGTACACACATACACATCTAAACATTAAATAACCAAAAACTATATTAATATTTACTTTTACATGATGTTACTAAGTTGTGGTTAGTTTTATAATGGCAAGAAATACCCAGCTCATTGGGATTCATATTTCAATGACTTTCCCCCCCCCCCAAAAATGCCCAAAGTTTGTGTTTTATGCCTGAAGTATTTTTATGCCTAAAGTTTTTTTTCCTCTTATATTTTCAACTACAAATTGAATCATTGCTGATTTGATCCATGAAGGTTACAGAGACTTCTTATTTTGTAGGAAGTTTATATGCACTAATATTTTCCATTATTACTGGAAAATGCCTCAGTTGCCTGGAATTTATGCCACCAAGGGAAAACAGTGAATAGTGAGTTAAAGCATTAGATCATTGGGTTAACTATGTTCTGCTGGAGTATCATTACTATCTTTTAAATAAGAAAAAAATTAAGTTAGAAAATTTTTAACAAGTTAGAGTTAACCAGAGACTATATAAAGGAAAGTAATTTCAGCAGGGTTATTTATGCCCTCAAAGTTTAAAACCAAACCAACCAAACAAAGCTAAAAAGGTGTATATGTGGCATCTTTTTGTTTTTTGAAGATGATTCTTTCCATCCTTTGTTCTTTGATCTCTACATGAGCAGAAGCACGTAAAGTGGCAATGCGGCCAAGGGTGCTAGATGTCTTGGCACTCATTAGTTATGGCAATTAACACCATTTAGAGTGATAGATTTCCAAAATGAAAGCATGACTTGGAGCAGACAAAAAAATGATGATGGCATTTGTGAAGGTGCAATGACATTGACCAACAAGAAACAAAAGAAATAAAGCTCATTTTAAAAGTCTTGAAATATTTGAAAAATCGATTACATGATAAGACAGTTTCAACAGAAGTACAATTCCCCGAGGACTTATTAATGTCTTGGTAGCATTAAAGTAAAATGAAAAGACACCAGGGCAGTCTGCTTTAATAGCTTGCTGGCTTGAACCCCAATACATAATGTTCTTGTAATAGTTTATGGGTGACTACAGTAAATTGGTAGTGAATGTTTTCCATTTTTTGGCTCTTCATATCAGATCTGCGCTTAGGGAACATTTTGTTCTGCAAATATTATGAAGGCAATTGATATAGTTTAGAAGTTGCTTCACAATTTTAGTGTAGTGTTAACTTTTCTCCCCTCTAGATTGTGTGATTTTTGTCCTTTGAGCTGTGGTCAAATTATTGTTTGAATCTTAGCTGTTTACTCACTTAAGACTAAATGCTTTGTAAGTACTGCCACAAAAAAAGAAATCTAAACTTTTTCCAATGCTTTGGTTACTTGTCTTTTAGATAGAAGTTTAAATTTGTCCTTCTTCTTGACAGGGAAAACAATTTGAGATGGGTTAATTTTGAACCTGGATAGTTTGTTGATGACTCATTAATGATCATATTCAGAGGTTGTATTAGAAATAAAAAGAGAAGTATGATTCACCAAAAGAAATTACTGTCTTTTAAACAAAGTGAAGGCTGAGAATAGTCTGGGATTTAGTGTACAGAATTATCTAATATGGGGTGCCCTGCGGCACTTAATGTATGCCCAATCTGTTTTTTAGTTTTTAAGCAGCAAATATTCACAATGTACATACAATAAAAACAAGTTACAGACAATAGAAATTGAAACGGTCTCAGTATTAACATTAGACCCATGGAAAATTAGAGGATATCTGAGTACCTTATTCATTCCCATAGTCTTCAGTGTGCCTAGGAACATTTGTTTCATATAAAAGTTATATTGCAAAATTAATGGACTGAAGGTGGAAAGGAAATTGGGAGGAATGTGAAATAAAGTCTGGTTATATACTGAATGCAGGTGGAAGATGTTTGAGGAACATTTATGGAACAAAGTGCAGTCTCTTCCTACTAAGGTCCAGGCTTCCAAAAGTGACAGGAAGAGTCCATGTGGTTACATAAAACTGCAAAGAAAATTCTAGTTGGACAGAAAGCTCTAAAGAGATGGCACTGAACCAGTAGAAGGAAAAACTGAGCAAATAAAAGAAAAATGCAGGGAGGAGCTAGAAATAATTAGAGAAGAAATAAAATGCCTCAACAAAAATAGGAACAACAAAAATTCCAGGGATGTCAATGCAGAGCAGTCCAGCTGACAAAAAAAGGATTTAAAATTGTGTGTGCAAGAAGCAGAGATTATTGGAAATGGAGTATTTGATTTTTCCTGTAAGAGTTGACAGGCAAGGCATTCCTGGGCAACACAGCACCACACTAGGGTTAGTTGCTCTTTCGCAAATGTACTTGGAAGTAAAAAGCTGAAAGCCACATGTCTTCAGCCACTTGAAGCACCCAGGGTCTGAAGTAATACACTGCTTGTTGTGTTTTATGGTATACACTGGAAAGACAAATTTTATTTTCAAATTGATACATGTATGAGCATGGTTATGCTACATCTATGGAGTACCACAAATAATACCAATCACGGTCAATCAAGATCGTCAGTGTAGCCTCAGTGTTTTAAAAACCCTTCAAAGTGTTTTCTTAAATCCCATGAAAGTGGTTTTGGTGGCAGAGGTTTCAGATCTTTGCGAATGATAATGAATTCGGAGACACATAATGAGAAACACTGTAGTGAGGTCTAGACAGATTTAGATAAATTAATGACCCGACTAGTTGATGGCAGCCACAGTCTTTAACTTTGAGTAAAAGAATCTTAAAAGCAGCTCAACGAAGAAATATTTTCTTTTTCTCCTTTTTCTTTTTAAAACAGTTAATTGTCTTTTTTGAGAGTAATAGAGAAAAGATAAAATGTAGAGACTTCATTGTACTGTACTCATTATATTCTCTCTCCTGCCTACCACGTAAATCTAGTTTGCTCCTTTACATTTATTCATCTCTTTCTTTAAGTGAACATATATTACACATATGTACTTTTTCTATACGGAGGTATATTTCATACTCTTTTCCATTTATGCTCATATAGTAAGTCTTTTAAAACATTTGCTGAAATATTGTCTTAGGTGGATTGATTTTACATCAAATAGTTCTATTACAAATGAAGGTTTTCTTTCTATTAAATGGAAACTACTTTTAATACCATAATGAAGCAGAACATTATTGTTAGTTTAACTTTGTGTAGTTGGATGTCCTATTGGTTGTAGAACTCTAAGCTACTTTAAATTTTTGCCAGGCTGTTAGATGGAGTAAAAGACAGGAAGCAGTCATGGACAACAGGTTTTTTTTTTTTTTAATCTCTTTAGTTATTTCTATAATTTGTACTTTAGCAGACAATTTTTATCTTGTGACAAAAGTCAACTTTACATTTTGTGTTCTATTCGATTCTTCCTTGATATTTGGAATGCCATTTTTAATTTATGGCATTTTAGGAGAAATCTTTAACTATTCTCTAGAGGGATAATAGCTTGCATGAGGAAAAAGAACTTCATGTTTGAACTTTTGGTATAATTGTTCTGATTTCTCATTGAAGTCAGGCTTAAACCTATGAAGTGGAGCAGCAACGACAAAGCTACCTTACTGAAGAAGCATTATTATGTTTTAACATACTAATGTGTAACATCTTACTGTAAAGATGGGGACAGTATATGTTTTTATGTATAACATATGTGCACATAGTTTATGAAAGTCTGAATTTATGACTCACTATAAATATTACCAAATGAAGTTTCTTTGTAATGATGCTGTTCTTTTCAATGATGTCCTATATTGTGAAAATTTGTTTAAATTTTTGTATAATGAATGCAAACATGAATCCTTTAAAAATAACCATATTTGCCTGTGTTCTGCTATACACACTGAGGAGGTCTGTAAGCAGGACAATACCATCATTCTGTTGCAGTGTCAACAAGTCCTACTTATACTATTTAGTTTCCTCTCCTCCATACTCAAAAAGTCACCATGACTTTAGAAAGGTATATCCTTACAATTAGAACATTTGTATCATTGGTAAACTAAGTATTGTGTTTATTTCACACATTTCTATAGAGAATGTTGCCCTTGTCCTTGTTTAAAATAAACAAACAAAAAACTGAGAAGAGGCATCTTAAACCTGGCTAGACTTTCAGATCAACATAAATAGCCAATTTACACATCAGTCTAAGGATTTAGGAATTGATTGCATTTTGAACCTTTTTTTTCTGAACAGTGTCAGTATGTTGGCCTGTAAGACACAATATTCAAAATATTTTGAATGAAAAGTAAGAGACATTTATCCTGAAGATTAGAATATTTTCACATATTAATTCAGGTGATATTCATTTTTGAAAACCTAATTTATGGAAAGTTACGATTTGCAAAAAGAGATCAATTAAGGAATAGTGGCTTGTTATATGAAATTATGGTTTGCAAAATATCTTAAAAGTATAATTTCTTTGTAAAATTTGATTTACACTTGTATAACATAAAAAAGAATCAAGTCTATATTCTAAAATTCATATTTTTTAAACAAATGCAACTGTATATTATGTAATGGAACTTTATGCATGTAAATGAGTATTATTCTTTGCAAAGTAGTCGCCTTGGGAGATACTTCTTTATTTAAATAGTACAGGCATTGCTCTAAACATCCTAATGTGTTTGGATTGCCTTTATTTTTATTTTTTAATTTTTTAAGTTTATATATTTTGAGATACAGAGAGAGCAAAGGAGGGGCAGAGAGAGAGAGGGAGAGAGAATCCCAGGCAGGCTCCGTGCTGTCAACACAGAACCTGATGAAGAGCTCAAACTCAGGAACCAAGAGATCATGACCTGAGCTGAAACCAAGAGTTGGGAGCTTAACTGACTGAGCCACCCAGCGGCCCCTGAATTCCCTTTAGAGATAACAACATAGCCTTTTGAATATTTTCACTGACAGCTACTTTTAATTTGATTTGATTTTTAGAAATAGTTAAGAGTTATTTAGAGCCATGTTTACTGAATAGAAACATGTTTATTACCATAGCAAAACCTGGCCTATTCTGACTGGTACAGTTCTCTAAAATCCCTTATCATTTCCTCACTTGCAACTCTACAACAAAATTGCATTCCCTTTGTCTCATCCACTCCATTGACACTACTCTTAGATTTCTTGGGGTATGACCTGTCTGTTTTGTATGAGCAATGAAAGCATTTTTTTTAAATACAGAACTTAACAAAACCATTGGCTTTGTGGCTTTGTGCACTCTCTAAAGGCAATTTCAAAAGAGATGTAACTTACAGTGCTTTGAAAATGGTAGAATTATGGAATAAAGATATTACCTCCACTGCAGTAGAGGATATTATTTAAGTTATTGATTTTTGGATATCTGATATGTAACTTCAGTACAGTGCAGTAAATATGTATTGAGCATATATGTTATGCAAAACACTGTAGAAGACCCTGAGGCAAAAATGCAGAGAATAAATAGTGAGGGAGGGAAATGCTTTTCAATGACCCTACCGCAAGATAGATATAAGTGTTCTTTTAGAGTTACAAAGTACTACATAAATACAGGAGAGGGAGGGATATGTTTTAACTGGGGTGTGACAGTTACATTGAACACAGAGGACACTGATGGAAACCTTGGCAGTTGGGAATGGAAGAAAGGACATTCTAGGGAGAAGTAACTTGCTCAATTGTAGAGTAGGGTTTAAGTATTTAAAAGAAATGAAAATTTCACTTTAAAAAAAAAGGTTTATTTGTTTTGAGAGACAGCAGGGGAGGAGCAGAGAGAGAGGGGGAGAGGATGAATTCTATGTAGGCTCTGTGGTGTCAGTGCAGAGTCCTACCTAGACACGGGGCTCAATCTCAGGAACTGTGAGATCATTACCTGAGTGAAATGATGACCTGAGTCAAATTCAAGAGCCAGTCCCTTAACCAACTGAGCCACGCAGAGGTCCCCCAAATGTTACCTTTCTAGTCACAGTGAAACTGCTAAATTTTCAGTTTTACCAGCGCTATAGGATTTGCCTCAATTTAATTCAGTTAAATCTCACAAACACTCTTTTGTTGCATCCTTCTCTGTGTGTGCCCTGCATATTTTTCTTAGTGGTCTTGTCTGTGTCTTCCTCTTGCTGAGTCTCCTCCCTATCCTTTTTATCTTTTTCTTACCTTCCCTGTCTTTTTCCCTCCTGTTTACATTTCCTCACCTTTTTACCCAGAGGCAACCATTCTTCTGAGGTTAATATAATTGCTTTTGGCCCCTAATTTTACTATTTTTATATTTTAATTTTGCCTGTGTATCCCGATGAAATTGGTGTAGTTTTGAGTATCAACAAAAAATATACATACGTCATACCTCACCATAATGCTTCGGTTTCCAGTGTAGGTACCAAAGTGCTCCCAGAGTGCCACAGTGAACTTACAGGCATATTGTGGGATATTTTCAGTTTTCAAGGGGAGCATGGCAATATTCCACATTTTTCAAACATTAGGTTAGTCACCAACTTGAGGTAGTTCACAATTTCAGCATTTAAGCACATTATTCTCGGTAGTGTCACGTCTTTGAGAAGCTGGTTTTTTGGCAAGTGCTGTCATAGAAAGCAGGTGCTATGAAAATCAGTATAGAACAGGGGGAAAGGGAGCAGTGGCCATTCTGATTTCAAGGTTTAAGAAGTTATGCAATGCTTAACAGGTACACACATCCCAATAATAACTAACGATGGTTATGTAAGCATTGAAATAACATAATATTTTTTTCAATCTGTTTATTATTTTTTGTATGACCACTAAGAGACTGGGGCATAAATACTTATTGAGTTGCTTGAACGAAACTACAAAATAAATGGTTCCATTAGATATATATTTAGTCTAGGTTTGCCTTGAAAACATTACTAAGACACTAAGGACTCTATTAAAAAATAAGAATGAGACACTGAGGGCTCTTGTGAACTGAGAAATATTGGGTCATTCTGCAACATATTTTGTTTTCACTTAACATTATCTTTATGATTATCTATGTTGGTATGTATAGACCCAGGGCATTTTAGCCACCGTGTTTAGTGCTGTGTGTTATTCCTTTGTGTGACTGAACCACAACTTATCCGTTTCCTACTGAAACCCATTTAAAAGTTTCTTCTCATCCCTTCCCTTCCTCGTCACTCCCCTCACCTTCATTCATTTCTTTATTTCCTTCCTTCCCTCCTGCCTTCCTACCTTCTTTCCTTCCCTTTTTTCTCTTTCTTTTTTTTTTTTTTTTAACTTTTTTAACAGTCATTGTTACAGTAAATATCCCTGTAAATATCTCCTTATATAAATGTGAGCTAATTTTTGTATTTGGGTTGCTGGGGTTAGAGAATCTATATTTTAACTTTACAAGGTAATGGGAAATTAGTCTCCAAATTTTTCTGAGTTCCCCTTTCTCCATACCTTTTCCAATTAGCTATATGGATAGACTTGTAAACTTTTGACAAGAAGATAGTAGTGTATCTATTTGCTACTTTAATTTACTCTTTTTATAAAGTTGAGCTTCCCTTCATATTCTTATTGGCCAATCAGGTTTTACTTTTTCTGATTTCTCCAATTGTATTCTCTCAGCAGTTTTTAAAATTATAATGCTATGTTTTGTTTTGTTCTATTTTGAATGATTTTTTGATGCTTGCTATATATTCTGGATAGAAATATTTCATTGGTTATATATGTTGCAAATATCTTCTCTTAGTCAACTGCATGTCTTTTATTATTGTTTATAATGTTTGGAATTTTTTGTGTGTTTATATTTGAGAAAACGATGATTTTTCTCATTTAACATCTGAATATGGTATATATTAGTATACTTTCTGTTTTTATTGAGGTAAAATTGGTATATAAAATTATATAAGTTTAAGGTGTACAACATTATAATTTGGTATTTGTATATAATTCAAAGTGATCACCATGATAAATCTAGTTACTACCAATCACTGTAAAATTGAGCTCCTTCACCCATTTTGCCCAACCTCTTCCCCTCTGGTAACCACCAGTCTGTTCTCTGTATTTATGAATTTTTGTTTTGTTTTGTTTTTGAGATTCTGCATATAAGTGAAATCATGTGGTATTTGTCTTTCTCTATCTGACTTATTTTACTTAGTATAATACCCTCCAGGTCCATCTGTGTTGTCATAAATGGCAAGATTTCCTTCTATTTTTATGGCAGAGTGGTATTCCATTGTATATGTGTGTAAGTTCTATGTATATATATATATATATATATATATATATATATACACACACCTTCTTTATCCATTTATCCATTGATAGACACTTAAGTGTCTATCCATATTTTGGTTATTATATATAATGGTTCAGTGAACACAGGAGTGCATATAATTTTTGAATTCGTGTTTTTGTATTTGTATTTTTGGATGTTGAACAATTCTTACATTCCTGGGATAAATTTTCTATAATAATTATGTATCTGTGTGTATATATGTAAAAATGCATATGCATTTTGCTTTATTTGGTTTGTTATTTTATTTAGAATTTTTGCATCTAGGTTCTTAAGTGAGATTGGCTATACTTTTCCTTTCTCATGTTCCCTTTTTTACTATCAATTTTGCTATCAATTATTGACCATAAAGTTACTCAGGTTTTCTATTTCTTATTGTATTGATTTTGTTATGTTGCACTTTTCTGGGAAATTGCCCATTTCATTTCAGTTTGTAAGTTGATTTCCCTTTAATTGTTTAGTATATTCTCTCATAATATTTTAATGTTTTCTCTATCTTTAGAGATACATTCTCTTCATTCCTAAAGTTTCTAGTTAGTGCTTCTTCCTGCTTACTATTTAATAATTAATAATATTTTAATAGGTGTAGATTTTTATATTAGGTTGAATTTTAACAATTTCATGTGGTTTAAAACAAATACTTTATTGTCTTTGTAAGGAATCCAGTTTCAGCTTCTTAAAGGACCGATTTTAGCTCTCTATTGTGTGTAAGTTCTATGTCATTAATTTTTGTTATATTCTTTATTATTTATTTCCTTCTCCTTTATTTGGCTTTATTCTTCTATTATTTTTTAACTTGCTAAGTTAGATCCTTAGCTAATTAATTTTAGAACTTTTTAACATGTAATATATGCATTAAAGTCATAAATTTTCTACTAAGTACCACTTTAACTGCATCCCACAGGTTTTGATATGTAGTGTCTTCATTGTTGTTTAGTTTTAAATATTTAATATTTTCATTATGATTTTTTGATTCATGGAATATTTATAAATGTGTTTTTTAGTTTCCAAGTATATGGGGATTTTTAAATAGTCTTTTTGCCTTAATTCCTGACATTATTGTGTTGTGGTCAGATAACATGCTTTGGAGGATAAGAATTCTTTGAGTTTGTTGAGACTTCTTTTATGTGTCAGTTATTGTTGAATTTTATAAATACTGCATGTAAATTTGGCAAGAACATACAATATTTAAGGGGAAAAGTTTCTACACACCAGCTAGTTCAAAATTATTAATTTTATTGCTTATATCTTCTATATGTTTACTCACTTTTTGGTCTCATGTCTTGAAGTATCTCCTGCCTCATGATTCAGTCTTTCACTTTGTTCAGAGTTCTGCCGGAATTTCACTGTAGAATGCCTTTTTATCAGCATTCTATCAAAAATACCTGCTTTTTCTAAGGAGAGAGAGAGAGAGGGAGAGGGAAAGAGAGAGAAGCAAACCATAAGCCATAAGACTACTAACTATAGAAAAGAAACTCAGGGTTGCTGGAGGGAGGTGTGGGCTAAATGGGTGATTGGCATTAAAGAGAACACTTGTTGGGATGAACACTGGATGTTATACTTAAGTGATGAATCACTAAATTCTACTCCTGAAACCATTCTTACACTATATGTTATAACTTGGATTTAAATAAAAACTTGAAAAAATACCTGCCTCTTCAGAGCTTCTCTCTCTTTTTCCTCATCCTGCTTTTTCTTTGTGGCATTTATTAATATGGGGCATCATATTTTATGTTTTATGTTCACTGTCTTCCTTACTGGAACATACACTTGCTGAAGACAGGAGCAATGTTTTATTCACTATGGTTATCTTCGGGGTCTAAAATCATACTTGCCTCCAACAGGGATTTAATGTATAGATGTTGACTGAATGAACAAAAGAATAGCTATTTCTGATATTGTAGTGAGCTTCTTTTCAGTTGAAGGAAAGATGAGAGAGTTTAGTTATGTGAGAGTTCTGTGGCTTTTTCCAAAATGTTTTGGCATTCTTTTATCCTATGACCCTAGGTCTGTGCCCATAAGAGTCTAAAGAAATCCAGATTGTTTTTGCGTTAATTTTTAAACTTGGGTTATATGTCCTAAAAGTAGAGTGTAAATGCTTATTCCTAAGGTGTCTATGGAACATATCTGGGTTTCATCTATCTTTCATGTGACTTCCTACCACCCAGAGCCCTAAGAAGAATTCAGGCATTTCTCCTGCTTCTCCATGCTAGTCTGTAGTTTTTTCTACCCCTTATGGAGGGGTCATCCATTAATCAGCATGTTTCCATTGTTCCTCCGTTCCTTTCTTTGGATTTAGGTCCTGTCTGTTTGCCATGCTTCGGTGTTAATATTCCATATACCATCCTAAATATCTCGGTATATGTGGACATGATGCTCCAGGGTCCAACAAGGCTTCAGCCCCACCCTTGGTTCTAGCTCTGCATTCTCTCTTCTTTTCTGACAGATTCCCATGTCTGTCTTTCATTCTAACTTGGCTCAGTTTTTAATCATCAAAATTATCCTGAATATCTGTGTATTTGAAGTGAAGAAGAGATACAATCACATTAGTAGAATCTGACATATTTATTGCAATTAATAGCATTTCATAGTAGCGTGACTACTTCAGATAGGTTCGTTAGGAACTTAATGTGAATCTTTGTCACATTTGTTGATAGCATGGTAATTCTTCAGTGGCTGATATGCTTCTCTATTGTCATATCAATAATCATATGTGAGTTTTTTCAAAGAAAATATCATTAACAGGTAACACCATGCAGTGTGTATTTCTTTGTGCGTGCGTGTGTGTGTGTGTGTGTGTGTGTGTGTGAGAGAGAGAGAGTGTGAGAGATGCGAGGCAGAGGGAGAGTAAGAGAGGTTAGAGTTCAGGTGGGAAGAGAGGCCATTATGAAGAAAGTGACAGTTGAGGAGAGGAGGGGAGCCAGAGCGAGGATGGGGAGTGATAGATTGCAATAAGACGGCTTGTAGCTAAACATGGCAAATCTTTGGCAAAGCTGGTTTAATTCTTTTGAATGAGGCAGATGAACTATACAGAGACAGATAAATGATCCTAATGCCAATCTGCTTCCCCCTTAAACTTTTTGGACCTGATTTCATATGTAGCTAAACTTGTCCTTTTGTGGTTAGCTGAGTGAAGTTGAGAGGTTGCACTTACACTCAATTTTTGGCACTTAGTGGTTTGTACTGTGCTCATGTCTACAGGGGAAAATCGGTCCCTCGGAGTACAGAGTAAGTAACGGTCATCTTGACTGTATGTGAAAGTTTCTGTCTGTCATGTGATATTAACAGGAACCCAGGATCGGCAAACCTGTGTTCTTTTGGAACTGCTTTCCTTCAAAATTTTCAATACATAGCAAGAACATAGGTAATAAAGGAGGTATTCATGTTTCACAAGTGAGACATGAGCACTTCATCCTCTTTTGCAAATATTGCGGTTTTGTGATTCTCTTTCATATCTTTCAAAAGAGAAAGAATCTTCAGTTATTTCTTTAATGAATCAGTTACTTTATGAAGATTTTGAGAATGTTACTTTGCAGATAAATTCAACAATCTTATCCCTATTGTGTAATTTAGTAGTAAGCTTTCCACATTCATCTTACCTGGGAAGGTCAAGCTTTTTATGACCTCAAAAAGTCTGATCCTTGTTTTGTACAGACAATTACCTAAATGTTCCCATGATTTACAATGGATATTTCAACCATCTCAAGGTTTACTTTTGCTAGAATTCTCAAGTGTTTTCATTTATTGAATACTGAACCCAATTGAAGCAGTTTTTATAATATTATCTAAAAATCTTATATTTTCTCATTTTATTTTAAATTTCATGGCTGCATGACATGCGGATGTAACTTAATAGTAAACTTTACATTTAAACGTTATAGCTGTAGTGTTTTTACAGAAGTCTGATTGAAGCTAAAAAAATATTTTGACACCATAGGCTCTAGAGATTTATGTAGCTAGAAGAGATAAAGCAGAATTGGATGTCAGAAAGATAGAGTATTGGTTATCACAAATAGAAGGGCTGATAAGTTAATGAAAGGTGATTAGCAGTAGAATTTAGTATAGCAAAATACAGAATAGAAAATGATAGTGTTACTGATTAATAACAGTTTACCTCATGACAATGTGGATCAATGTGGATTATTTAGAATCTTTACAAACCAAATTTTAGTTTAATTGTGTAGCTATTTTGGTGTTGGGATACAATTTTGAGAAGCATAAAAGGCTTTAAAATCTTTTGAAAGTAGTTACCAGTCAGAATCAAGTAAAGGGGTATTTACTACTTTGGATATATGAACGTATATTCTAATGGAGAAATTTAGAAGACCAAAAGGAATTTGCAGGAGAAATAATTTTTATGATAAATGTAATGAAAATGTAACTTGAAATAGGCTGACAACATTTTCAATAAAACACTGGCAGAGAAATCAGTAAACATCTTGAAGACAAAGGAATCATGAGCAATGAACAAAATGAGTTTATTACAAACAAATCATGTCTGACAAAATTAATAGTTGTTTAAAATAGAATTGCAAAATTAGCATGAATAAAGAGAATATATTTTTTAAACTTCAATCAAGTATTTACTGTGGCTTTTCAAAAATAATTTTAATGTTAGGATACAAATAATCAGATGTATTGGATATTTATGGAAAGACAATGAATCCTATATGAGGCCAAAATGTAATGCCAAAAATATACGCAAATTGATTGTGGGATCAGGTGGCAGGGACAAGGGTGACCTGAGAGGTTTAGGTCCCTTGAAATCCACATCAGCCCCTCCAGATAATACTATAATTCATGTAAAATCAACATGCGTATTTTACAAAAAAAGCTTCTAATACAAGTCCTCACAGTACCTCTTCTAGTTAAATGTTGTTGTTAAATCTCCCCCATGTAGAAATTCTGTAGGCTTTACTGGTGAATTTAGATCAGTGGCCAACAAATCTGTCCTACTGTTTTTTTTAATTGAGATATAATTGATATATACCAGTATATTAGTTTCAGGTGTACAACATTATTTGATATATGAATATATTGCAAAATGATCACTAAAAGAAGGCTAGTTAACATCCATCACCTCACGTAGTTACAATTTTGTACATGTAATGAGAATTTTTAAGATCTACTTTCTTAGCAACTTTCAAATGCATAGTATAGTATTTTTAACTATCGTCACCCTAATACATATTACATACCCAGGATTTATTTATTTTATAACTGGAAGTTTGTGCCTTTAGACCATCTTCACCCATTTCACATACAAACCAACCCACCCGCCCAGCCCCGCCCCTCCCTTGCACCCTGACAGCTACCAATCTGTTCTTTGTCTCTTTGAGTTTAGTTTTTTGTTGTTATTTGGGGATGTTTTTGTTTGTATCTTATTTATTTTATTTACTTCTTAAATGTTTAAATTCCAATTAGTTAACATATAGTGTAATATTAGTCACAGGAGTAGGATTTAGGGATTCATCACTTAACATATAACATTTAGTGCTCATCACAAATGCCCTTCTTAATACCCATCACCCATTTAATACATCCCTTCACCTACCTACCCACCAGCAACCCCCTCAGTTTTTTCTCCATAATTAAGAGTCTGTTTTATGATTTGCCTCTCTCTTTTTTCCTGTATGTTTATGTTTCACTTCTTAAATTCCACATATGTAAAATTCCATTAGATATAAATAAGATTATATGGTATTTGCCTTTCTCTACTGACTTATTTCACTTAGCTTATAATGCCCTCAAATAGCAGATTTCCTTTCTTATGGCAGAATAATATTTCATTCATTGTATATACATGCCACTTTAAAAAAAATCATTCATCCATCTATTGACACTTGTTTCCATGTCTTAGCTATTGTAAATAATGCTACACTGAACATTAGGGTGCAGATACCTTTTTGAGCAAGTAATTTCGTTTCCTTCAGGCTATACTCAGAAGTGGAAATGCTGGATCATAGAGTAGTTCTATTTTTAATTTTTTGAGGAACCTCCATGCTGTTTTCCTTAGTGGCTGCACCAATTTACATTCCCATCAACAATGCACAAAGGTTTCTTTTTCTCCACATCTTAACCAACCCTTCTTGTTTCTGATCTTTTTGAAAATAGCCATTCTAACAAGTGTGAGGTGATTTGTTTTTCATTTGCATTTCCCTGATGATCCCACAGGTTTTGTAAGTAAAGCTTTATTGAAATATAGGCATGCCATTTGTTTATGTATTTATTGCCTATGGCTGCTTTCATAAGATGATGGCAGAGTTGAGTAATTGAGACAGAAGCTGTATTACCTACAAAGCCAAAAACATTTATCATTTGGCCCTTTACAGAAAGTCTTCTGATTTCTGGTTTAAATGAATGACATTTTTAATCTTTAGAAGCATTTGGAACTTTTGTGAAATATGGGCATAGGTAGAATATTTGTATACCATATGAGGGAGGCAGTGAATTTGTACATGTTATTATCCTTAGGGTCTAGTCATACCCTGCATCTTCCATGTTTCCACTTTAGCAATAAACATCCCAAATGAGAAAATGGGACCCTGTCACTGCCTTGATTCAGTTCCATTCAACCGTTTGTGACATTATAAAAGTTGATGATGGTCTATCAATAGGTTTAGTGGGGGAATACGAAGGGAACTGTGGCTGAGAAAACCAATGATGTTAGTCTTAAGTATCAAAACAAGTGAAGTCTAATTCTATGACACTCTCTTTTGTTTAGAACTCCCAAATAAGTATCACCAAATGTACCTTGGATCTTTCTTCTAAATGTAATTATGTTAGGGGCAGAGCATTCCTCAGTCTGGGATTCGTCTTAAAAAATCATGTTGTCCACTCTAGGTGCTTAATAAATATTTACGGATTGAAGATTAACTCCATAATTTTTTGTATATATTTATTCATTCTTCAGGTATTTGAGTGCTTACTGTATGCCAGGCATAATGCAAGGGGCAAGTGATTTGGCAGTAGATTATATGTAGCTAAACTGATAGTGATCCCTAATGTAGGAAGATAGACAGTGAATGAGTTGTTAATTTTTTTTTAATTACTATTTATTTTTGAGAGACAGAGAGAGAGAGAGAGAGAGTGTGAGCAGGGGAGGGTCAGAGAGAGAGGGAGATACAGAATCTGAAGCAGGTTCCAGGCTCTGAGCTAGGTGTCAGCACAGAGCCTGACACGGGGCTCAAACCCACGAACTGTGAGATCATGACCTGAGCTGAAGCCAGACACTTAACTGACTGAGCCACCCAGGCACCCCATGAGTTTTTAAATAAGCAAATTATTGCAGAGAGTGATAACCTGTGAAGAAAAGAAAACTGGATAGTGGAGTAAAGAGTGACTTGGATCAGAAAGTATAGATAATAGGATAAAGAATAATGAGGTGCCATTTGAGCTGAGACTGAATGATTAGAAGGGAAAGCCGCCATGAAATTATCTGGGGGAAGAGCCTTAGAAGAACATGTTCAAAAGCCCTAAACAAGTGTGGCCTGATAAAGGCATAGATAGAAGACTAGTGTGTCTGGATCCTAGTAAGAATTTGTATATAAGTTATGTTAATTTAAGATCCATGTTTTGTGTCTGTGTGAGAGTGGGCACAGTGCATAAGGATAGTCCTCTGTATGTATTTCTTTATGATCAGATTTTTAAAACTGAAATATGTCTGAGCTAAAATGAGAGCCATGAACTGATTGTACCTGAATTAATTTTTTGTTGAGTCCAAGGGAAGACCATGCAGAGATGTCTGAATAAGAATAAGAAAAGAAGAGAGAAATCACTGAGATAGAATTTTGGAGAAATTGGAGATTAGCATTGGTTCTTTGGCTCCAAGACCATGTAGATTTCAGTTACACAGACACTCCTTAGCATGCTAAATGTTTGTCGAATCAATGTATACTGGTTTAAAATCTTACCTGATTTGGAGGGTACCATTTCTGCATTATTTGGAATGCAGATTATGGAGGACTTTACATACTAAGCACATTGATATTCTAAATGATTGGGAATCATTAAAGGGGATAAGGTAATAGCTAGATGATTTTCTAATATTTGTTTTATTATGGTACATAGGATGAGTTAGAGACAAAAGGAGCTGAAGATGGTATTTTATTCCAGATAGACTTTTTGTTTTGACCACGTTTTCATTCCCAGCCTGACTTGGCTGTATTGGAATCAATTACTTCGTAAAAATCCCTGGGTCTAAGAAAATCTGCCTCAGTTACCAAGGTTCTTTCTTGCTGTGCATTCTTGCATCTATATTCCTATTAGCCTTGTGCTGTGCTTTCTTTCCTGTTTCTCTGATCTTTAACCTTTTTCAGGACTCTGAACATTCTGCCTTATTTTGCCCTTTTATATTTGTATCTCACTGGTACCTGCTTAATTGCATTTATATGTAGGGAGTAATTGAATAAAAAGTAAAGGGAACTAATTTATAACTGAAAACTTTTCTGTACAAACTATTAAAATGGGATTTTTTTTCTTTTTTCTTTCACTTTTTTTTCTAATCTTATCCCCTCCTTCTTTTCCTTTCTCCCCCTCTCTCTCTTTCTCTCTTTCTCCTTTCCTTTCTTCCTTTCTTACCAGCCTTTGTTGTTTATGGGACTACACCAAATATTAGGGTTGGTGCACTGGAGGCAGATGAGACAAATCTGTGGCTCTCTCTGGGGCTCTCAGTCCATCAGTGAGAAGGACGTGTCAAGAAAACGTTCATGCTGTTGCAGCTAACCTAGCCACTAGCGCGTCTTGTAGGCCCTCTCTTTTGGGAACCGTGATTACGACACTATGGGCCGTTCATCCCGTTGTCTTGGTTGGCCCTTAGACTGTATAATCATTCGATTTTGTATCTCACCAGAACTATTTCCAAAAAGGAAATAAATGAAGGGTCAATTTGTATTGTAGGATTCCACACTTACTGAGATAGCGGCACCTTCTTTTTCCGTCTGGGCATTTGACTCAGCAAAGTGAACAGCAGTGTATAACTGCCAGCGGCACACAGGTGGTGCCAGTTTTGTCAGCAGCTTAGGAACAACTAATTCCTCAAATGTTTATGTCTGGGAAAACCAGCACAAATGTGTCTTGCATAGTAGTGAAGAGGTGGATTTGTGTTAAATACACAGCCACACAAGAAAACCCATCAGCTCATGAAACTGGACGTGTAGTATGTTTGTAGAAGTGCCGAAGACTCTGTGGCCAGACTGGGAGTGAATCCTGGTTCTGCCATTTGGTAGAGAGGAGACCTTTGGTGAATCACATAACCTCTCCATGCCTTAGTTTAAATATCAATAAAATGTGGATAGTGACACCTGATATGTAGGTACCCACCACCTAGAGGTTTTGTAACTAAGTAAATACATATAAAAGACTTAGAATAAAACCTCACTACAGGGAATGTTTATGTATGTGCGATAATGATAATCTTTGGAAATAAAGGTGAACATTAAATAGCTTTCTCTCTGACCCTGCCTCCCCCTAAGAGTTACAAAAGTGTAAGAAGACTGTTGCCACTTCCAGAATGTGGAATGATTTGAAAACAGTACTATTTTGTTTTAAAGCTCAAACTCTGGTAGTGCAATTATCCTAAAAGGAAACATACTTAACCTTTAACCAAGACTAAATTAAGCAGAGTTGTTTTTACATTCCCCTTTTAGAAGAAAGGAAACAAATCATAAGAAAGTACTTCATTATGAGAGACATCTTCAAAAAGCAACTTTAAACATCCTTATTCTGCCTGGGGTCACTGTGTTGTTTGTACTGTCTCCAATGTCTATTCATTCACAATTTTGTAAAATTCAGAGGCAAAGGATTTTTGTGTGTGTGGGTCCCTGGACTTCTGGAAATTTATATAAAATTTTATGAACATGTACACTTTTCTAGAGAAAGAGATCCTCGGTTTTCTATAATCTTCTCAGAGGAGCTTATGACACTCCTACCCCCCCATCAAAGATTAAGGACCATCTTCTATGGCACTATACATTTTTCATCTTTAATGAAGATAAAATTATAAAACTCTGTTTACCAAGGCAGGAAAATCTGCTAGTACATCTTAGGTTTTTAGTTAAAAGAATCAAAATAAAAACTTTATTTTCTAATGAACACTTAGCTAGCCTAAAAATGTAATTAGCTGACCTTCCAGCTTGTATAAAGTAGCAGTCATTCTTAACTGAGCTAGTATTTTGTCCAGAGAAAGTGACAAATTTTATTTACTGTTCATTCTTTCTTTTTGTCCTTCTAGTTTCAGAATTATTAACATTTCCATAGTTTTCTAATTGTATATTTCTTATGATATGCTTAGGAATAAGAACATTATATAAATGCTCCAAAGCCACTATTACATCAATTTCCTTAATATAATTTAGTAGAGAATATTTCTACTCATTCTGTTGATACGTATTGTGGAATAAAGTATTTGAAAGAGGACAATGGACAATTAGAAAGAAGGGAATTTTACTGACCTCTGAAATCTTAAAAATGTGTTGTATTTCTAATGCACTTATGCAAATGTTTAAATTCACATCTACTTTGATGTTTTTAATTGCTTTTATTAAAATGGCTTAATAGAATATTTTAAAATAATTGATTTATTGGTTCTTAGAAAGGGTGCACATTCCAAGCTCAAAAACTTTAAAGTTTTTAGTGGAAGGAGATTAACTAAATAATTCAGAAATGCATTCTGTTTACCTCTTAATAATTAAGCAGGTTAGACTGTGTACTTTTTATAGTCATCGAGTTTTAGTTTATTTATTTGTTGGTGTGTTGGTTTTTAAGAATTTATTTAAGGCATTCTGCTATTGGGAAATAGAAATGAACATAGTAAAGCTGCACATAATAAAGGAAAGGGGTTGGGTTACTTTTAAAGAGACAAGTGACAAAAAAAAAGAAGTTGATTGGATTTTAGGGTTAAAAGAAGTGTTTAGTACATAATCTTTCTGAACTTTTCCCCTCTGTTTGGAAGAGAAACTGAAATACCTAACAGCAAGTATGACTGAGTCAAGTGAATAGCCTTTTGTTGTTGCCCTAGAGCCTGGTTCAGTGGAATTTGATTTGATCTTAGATGGCTTCATTATTGAGTTGGCCAGGTCACTTTTATGGATTCTTAGAGACGTCTACCATAGAACTTATCAGATTCTCTGGTGCTTTAAAAACTGTGGTAATATCCTAAGCCAGAATGAATACCTTCATTCTGAGAAGCACCATTATGGAATAGAACTGAATTAGCCTTTTCCTGTCTTCGAGGGACTGCATCTTGTCCTCTTAACCATGTATGTACAGGTTCTTTCTGAAGTTTTTTAAGGATTACAAATTGACTTTCATTTTTCATTTTTGATGAGATACAACCAAACTTCATAGGTGAATTTTTATTTAATGAGGAAGTCTTTTTTTCTCTGATTACTGGTAGAGAATAGCCTTTTGCAGTTTTTCTTTATTTTGTTCTATGTTATCGTTGCTTGCTTGGTTTTAAGTCTTACACATTTGAAATTGTATCTAAAATAGTTCTATCACTGAAATTGATGCATGTTTTATCTGTCTTCTCTTATAATAGTATGCTTACTATATAAATATACCCACAAACCTCCTAGGTTTTCTTCATTCCAGGTTGTGTATTTCTTTGAAAATTCAATTAAAGATTGATCAATTAAAGTTTGGCTTCCAGGAATCCAATAGGTACCATTACAGGTGGCTACTGTTCTTGCCAAATCTTATTTTTCTTTCTTTTCTTTTTTTCTTTATTCTCTTTCTTCCTTCCTTCCTCATTCCATCTTCCTTTATGTTTATAAAAAGGTAATTGGTGTTTATTGTAGAAAATTTGGAAAGAAATCACAAGAAGAAAAATATCTGCCATAGTGTTACTCTCTGAGATTGGTACTAGGAATAATTTAGTGTACAGGTCCTTACATGCTTTTTCTAATGCATAAATGTTTTTTTCTGCTACATACATACACACATACATAAGGTCTACATTTTACTCATACAACCAAACATTGTGTGCTGTCTATATATGTACATATCATATTGAAAATTTATTAAAAATTGGGGCACCTGGGTGGCTCAGTCAGATAAGCGTCCAACTTTGGCTCAGTCATGAACTCATGGTTCTCAAGCCCTGCGTCAAGCCCTGCTGACAGCTCAGAGCCTGGACCTGCTTCAGATTGTGTCTCCTTCTCACTGTACCCCTCCCCCACTCATGCGCGCGCGTGTGCGCGCGCGCACACACACTTTCTCTCAAAAATAAACATTAAAAATATTTCAAAGCATTGTTTAAAATTGTCACTTATTCCTACCATTTTGCAACCTGTTTATTTTAAATTTATTTATTTTTGAAAGTGCACGTGCACATGTACACCCAATGGGGGAGGGGCAGAGCGAGAGCATGGATGCTGGGCTCCATGAAGGACTGGATGCAGGGCTGGAACTCACAACTGGAGAAATTATGACCTGAGCTGATATCAAAGTCAGGCACTTAACTGACTGAACCACCCAGGCACCCCTGCAACCTGCTTTTTAAGCTTCGTGATGCTTTGTAAATTTTCACTTGCTGTATTTAATGAAAGCTTATTATTGTGTCAAATATCATTTATTTAACCAGTTCACTGTTATGAAATATTTTGGATATTTTTATTTGCATTTTAGGTACAGATTAATTATTAAAGAATATTAATTACAGATAATTATCTATTACAGATTTATATTATTTTATATATCTTAGCTTGTGTATCTTCTATTGTGAATTTCCTATTCCTTTGAAAAATGAGATATTGTTTCATTTATTTATTTACTAAGATTGACTCTATGATGTCATATACATTAAAAGTACTTCTTTATGTTGTTGGCATCTATTTTATTCAAGATATTTTTTGACTTTGAAAAAATTTTAATTTTAATTAGTCAAATTCATAAATCTTTAGGCTTATGTTATAATCCACTACTGATTATGTAGTTTAAAAGACCTTCTCACCTTGAACTTCAGAAAATTATATACATATGTTTTCTTTTTAAAATTTTTTAAAATGTTTTATTTATTTTTTAGAGAGAGACAGACAGACAGACAGAACGTTAGTGGGGGAGGGACAGAGAGAGAGGGAGACACAATTCGAAGCAGGCTCCAGGCTCTGAGCTGTCAGCACAAAGCCCAAAGCGGGGCTCGATCATGACCTGAGCCGAAGTTGGATGCTTAACTGAGTGAGCCACCCGGGTGCTCCCTATACATGTGTTTTCTTATAGCTCTTTGGTTACTTATTATATTCAGATGTGTCGATCTGATTTATATTTTGGTGGTTGGGAAGAGGTAGAGAACAATCTCAACACTGTGAAAATGCTACCGCATACTAGAGTCCCTACGGTCTGTTCCACTAGTCTGTCTCTTCCACTGCCAGTACCACACCATCACTTACATTTCAGTCTTTGGTAAAAACGAGCCTTGTTCTCTAACTATGTGCTGCAGAGTCAAAACCTAACACGATATTTTTTCTGTTATAACCTACTTGGTTTTACTTATTTTTTTTTTTAATTTGAACTAACTTTAAAGCATCAGGGGGCGCCTGGGTGGCTCGTCCGTTAAGCATCAGCTTCAGCTCAGGTCATATCTCAAGGTTCGTGGGTTTGAGCCCCGCATCGGGCTCTGTGCTGACACCGAGCTCAGAGCCTGGATGGAGCCTGCTTCAGATTCTGTGTCTCCCTCTCTCTCTGACCCTCCCCTGCTCGCACTCTCTCTCTCTGTCTCTCAAAAATAAATGAAAAAACATTTAAGAAAAAGAAAATAAAGCATCAGAACTACTAAAGATGATTTTAGTCCAATTTAATTAAACAAAGATATATTGAACGTTTGCTACATACCAGTCCCTGTGCTTGTATTAGGAAGACATAAAGAATTCGGAGCCTGTGTGGTAGAGTCCTTGCACTAGAAAAATGTATTAATCTGATGGAGGCAAACAGAGCATGTAAATAAATGGTCAAGATAGTGGCCTGATATTGGTGTTCTCATTTTTTTCTGATTCTTTTTACTCTTTTTTAAAAAAATCTATGACTTACTGACTCTAGACATTGTATATGTTTTCCTTCTTATCTTTCTTTTAAATCCAGAAAAGATTAAGTGATAGTGATTTAACAGACTGACTCAGCAATATGAAATATGACTTTTTCATATTCATTATAGTCTGTTTACTATTTCTAATTAATGTATGATAATTGTGTCTTCCTATTTGTAGTTCTGTGAATTTTTATCAAATATTTGCTAGGCATTATTTAAGGATCTATAGGGAAAGAAAAATGGATGTCTGACAAATTTATAATTTAGTGGGGAAATTTATTATTTATAAAAATAAGAGCAATATAATAAGAGTTATTGAGTATTGTTTGCTGCATACATTGTACAAAGCAAGGCAATGTATATTATATATGCTAATATATTATATATTAACTTGTTTACCTCTTGTAATAGCATGTAATAGTCCCCCACATATTTTTTTGACTCTCTCACTTCATGCAGTTTTCCTCATTGTCACCTCCTCTGAGAAGCTTTCCTGTCTAAACCCATCTAAAATATCAACCCATGTAACTTTCAATGCTATTACCTTGCTGTTTGCACACATGGTACTAACTAAATGGCATTGTAAGTTTAACAACTTATTTGCTTTCCACTGCTAGAATGAATATTGAATGGAAGACTAAACAATGGGTTGTAGAAGTATGGAGTTGCAAAAGAGTGAAGTTTAATATATAAAATTTAACTTCTTTAAGCCTAAATTTCATTATTGGTAAATGGATGTAGACCTAGTGCCTGTCTCATAGGTTGGTCAGGCTGTTCATTCTTTCATTCATTGATCTTAGTTTGTGGCAGACATTCTTCGTGAAATTGGGAATATGGTGAAAAATACAGTGTCTGCCCTTCTGGCACTTCCTTTCTAGTCGGGCAGACAATAGGTAAATAAAAATTACTTTTGTAATGTATCATGTAATAGCCAAATTAATTTTCTCCAAATTAAATTTCTCCACCTCATCCCTACAGTCTGAACATTTTTTTCCTATTCTTCGTTATTCTCTGTTTATCCATGATGAATGGTTCTGATCTCATTCCTCCTAAAAGATTCTAATTTTCAGTGCTTCTTCTAAAGTTTGGTGTTGCAGAATAATTGTATTAATCATTATTCTGACTATGACAGGGTATCACCTTCCTTTTCTCGATTCCATTTATCAGTACAGCTTAAACTCAGGTTTGTTTTGGTTTTCTAGTATAGTTTGTTGTTTGGTTCTTTGTTTTCCCTTCATAAAATATTATTTATGCATATTAAATATCCAATCAACTAAAATCCTTAGATCTTTTTCATTTTAATGTGGGGTTTTTGTTTTTTTTTTTTACTGTAGATGCACTGGCTGATAGGATTGGCTTATGTTTATGTATGCGTTTCCATTAGTAAAACTGCTTTTGAGACTTTGGCTAAATCTCTGTGGAGATTATTAGTAAACATGACATCAAGGTCATCATTGAGATTTCATAGCAAATTTAGAGGGATAGCTTTCTGACGACATAAAATATCAAATTCAGTTTTTAATAGGAGAGTTGTTTTTAGTTACATTTTTAATATTCAAACTCACGAAACTGGCTTTAAAGGTACCTCAACATCTGCCTGCTTTACTGTTCCAAGTCCCAGCTTTGATCTATACTATCACATACATTTGGATGGAAAGGAACATAAAAGTGACTCATCCATTTGTTTGACATCCCTGTCTCCAAATCAGAGTAGGACCCTATAGTCATAGCCTTTCCTGCTGGGACTGGAAACATAAAGCCGCATTTTAATGTTAGTGCATTAGGTGCTGTGCACCAGTTCGAGCTGTATTAAGCATGTTATGCTCTGTTCCCTGTTTCCTTCTGTCCACTTACTTTTCATTCTCTGGATTATCTTCCCTTATGCAAATCTCTTTAACCTCATTTATTGTTTTGGGGATAGCACTTGTGTTTTATCTTTGATTTTTCCTACCTAATCAGTACTTACCAGTGTATTATACACAGTAGACCTTTGCAAAATCTCTGATAATGAAGAATAAAGAAATACATGGGATAAAAACTATTTGGGATTAGTTTATTTATTTATAAAAACATAAATGTAAAAACCTTTAATTGTGTAAATTAAGAAATTCTAATAATACTGTAATAAATACCCTGGTCTACATCCAAACCCTGTACATACAGTGATTTAAATTGTGTATTTGTGCCGTGCACTTTATATGTACTTGTACTGCACACGTGCAATTGAATGTGTTAGCCTTTATTTTCCTTTTGAAAACTATAGATATTAGTTGACATACACAAACTCAGTTACATACTTCTCATGACTGGTCATAAATACGCTATTGCAATGTAAATTATTTCCATCAAGATTTTTAATTTTAAGTATTTTCTTTTCACAGTCACACAAAAAGAAGTATTAAGAGTTGCCCTTTGAGACTCTGAAGGCTGAAGGTAATGTCCAATGGTATTTTCTTGAATGGGTTTTATCTTCGTGAAAAGTTTCATAATATTTAGGGCCTTGGGTTTACTGCCTCAGGTCTGTCCTTTACTGTCCTTTAACACATCAAATACCTTTTTCTATGTCTACCTAAAAATAATCTGAAATTTAAGTCAAAAATAAGAATCTTTGTGTTATCTCAGCATGTCTTAGCCTAATTGGGTGTTTCTATACCTTTTCTTCCTTCTCTGTGGGAATGCATGATGGCCCTTCCCTGGTTTTGAAATCAGTTTGGAACTCTTTTGCATTTATATCTTGCCCTTTTCTTAAATAGATTAATTCAAAGCCAAGAAGTCAGTGCCCATTCCTCCTCGGGAAGAGCTTTACAACTAACCATAAGAAATAAAATGCATTTGTTGCAGACAACACTGGTGCTGGAAACCTGGCAGATGAGATTTAGTGGCTACTTGTAGCCAGAAGTCTAGAATTTCAGGCAAGAAGTTTACAATAGACTTGTGTTGCTACCTTGTGTATAAAGAGCTCATAGGGATTGAAGAGGGTTCCTGAGACAAGAGGGGGCCGTAATTACTTTGCTTCTTACATGCATGGTTAGATCTTCCAGCGAGAATAACATGGTAGGGTAATTTATTATAGAAGAGTAAATCACAGATTACATTGGAGGGGGATGGGGTGCTGCGATCCAACCATCAGTTTTGTGAATACATACACTTAAACATGTGTGATAGCTTGTTTTTAATTTCTTTACACCAGTGCACACCTCAAACATTCCGTTTAGCAGTGGGATATGCAAATTGTTCCAAATGCAGCAGCAGTACTTTCACCTGAATGTCAAAACTGTCAGAGAGCTTTAAATCAAATCTTTACAACATTTTTAAAAAACCAGCCAGCCCCAAGATTGAGGCACCAAACTCACTACAAAGACTTGATTCCCATACTTTCAAAATGCTCCAGTATGTCAACAGGGTAATGTCAAAGTTCTAATTCACCTGCTTTCTAATTTTAACCTTTTAAGGATTTTATTTTATTTGGCTTAATTACGATATTTTCTACAAATTAATGATAAATGCCTTGATTAATAAAACCAAATGTCAGAGAAAATGACAACTTGATGAAAAATTAATACTCGGCAATATTTTAAGGTACAGAAGTATGAAAGATGTACTCTTAAACTTCATGCTTCATCAGCCCTTTGTGGAGGTGGGTAGCAGCACTATTCTTGCACAGAAGTTTCCACAGACACAAGTGTAGATGCATTTTGGCAATATAATTCTCAGCTGTTGTTTTTAATAGTAGCTGTTACAGATAGAAATATATTTTAAATTTTCAATCTTTCCTTTTCTTCATAATATTATTTACTTTTATTTCACAAAATCAAGGTAAACTATTTTAGGTTGGTTATAGAGCTAAAGGTACCATACTAAGCATCCAAACAGCAGTGTGTGTGTGTGTGTGTGTGTGTGTGTCTGTGTGTCTGTTTATTTTAAGAGATCTCATGGTATAAAATGTAGTTGTTGGTGACTGGATATCTGTTGGACTATTAATTCATTAGGTTATGAACATTTCAGCTGTAATACTTAGAAATTATTCTGTAAAAGTATTATATACAAAGAGAGAGCACCTCTGTTTCAGAGGGAAAAGATTTTAATATAGTAATTTATTTTTTTCAATATATTTTTCCTGAGATTTCATTAAAAGACCTGAGTACCAATAAAGGATTTTATTTTGCCTTCTTTTCCTATAAACTGTTGGTTAGATTAAAAAAAACATAAAGAACAAGAACTATGACTATTTTTCTCCTTTTTCTGGAGATCATGGAGTTAAAGATTTTTAAAGATTCCATGTATTTTTCCATCTTCAAAAACATTAGGATGACTTTTGGATATGAATACTTAAATGTTCGATTAAATGTTATGCAGAAATGTTACTATGATGGAATTATAGTCTGTATTGGTTTTTTATTTTCATAATTCACAGATGAAGCTGCCAGCCAAATGAGGGAAGGCACAATGACCTCTTCTGTGTTGTGCTTTTGTTTGGTTTGGTTGTTGCAGGATAAAAAGACCCACATAATACACTGTCAGTGAAATGGACACACTTTGACCATCTGTTCATATAACGACATGATGGTCATACCTATCAACAGAAATTTCTGCCAACTACTGTTAAAATCACTTTTTGGGGGTAATATGTTGGGAATTTCTACATAGGTGTTACAGGCCTGTTGTTTTGCAAAGGAAGATAAACAGACGTAAATGTTGGTCAACATCTTATGAATACAATTATGTTAATCCCAAGGGAAAACGTTCTTGAATGGAGATTTCTAGTACTGTTTAAAATTGGAGATGGATTGTGCTGAATCTTCCTCTGGCTGGCTATAGGTTTTATTGTTTTTGTGTATTGCCTGGTTCCAGACATCCAGTCTGGATACTAGAAAAGCTGCTTGATGAGTGGAGACCACCAACATTGCTGCCTGACTGCTTACATACCTGTCATGAATAATAGATTTGTCAGCTAGTTAATCACTGCATTGTAACTGTCTCTGTTCCTTCTTAGCTGATCACTGCCCAGAGAAGTTTCAGTTCCACTGTAACACAGAGCTTCTATTAAGTGTCTATACCTGCATTTATTTGTATACCATGTACTGGTAAATAAGACATGTCATACTTTGTTGACAATTCTTAAATTATATATTAAACAATGTACTTTCCCCCCTTATTATATTCATCTGCCTTTCACCAATTTACTTCCATATATGTACCAATTAACTTTTATTCATTAGTTACAGGATTTGGTCAAGGACATACTAATACTTACCTCACAATTCACAGTTTTATAAGTTTCTCATTGAGATTCTAGTTATTTGGGGGAAGTACTATAACAGAATGTCATCCTTTCCCCCTAAATGTTTACAAACTAAGGAGGCTGACTGAAACCGAAAATAGTCTTAAAAGGCTCTTGCCTGATGTTGCATTGGTTCTAGAAATGAGAACAATTGACCTAACCTTATACAGTTAGAGTCTTAGTTTCAGGGACTTAGAGTTGATATTTTAAACTTGATGCTGGTGTTAACACCTATAACAATCAGCTAATGTTCTTTGAAGAATTTTATGGAATATTAAATCTGTTAGGTTGTTTCCTGTTCTACAGACAAAAAAAACCCTTGAAAATAAATATGTTTTCTAATGGGCTTAAAATACATAAATTTCCAGTTTCAGTACTTATAATTTGACCATATCTTCTCTCTAAATGACTTTTAGCCCCTTTGGAAATTGTGTTCTCTCCTTTAACTTTACACTGTTTTATTCTTCAGATCAATCAAAAGATACCAAGAAAAACTGTGAACATTGTCCAAGATATGAAGGGGATTTGTGTCTCTTGCCTAAATGCTGCTTTCATGCTTCCTCCCTATCTACCACCCGCCCCCCTAATATCCAGGTCTCTCTTTGTATCCTTCAGTGATGACAAGATGTTTTTTATTCCTCTAATGAAGTGGGAAGCAGATTAACATGCTTTCTTTTTGGGAATTAGATTACTTATTGTAGTACTGCTCAACATATCTTTGTAATACTCCCCAACCCCTACCCACAACTAATTAGTGACTTTCAGAATTAGGGAAAATCTTGGTTGTGTGGTGGCTCTATATTTATCAGTGATCAAGGAAGTGTTACTAATACACTTGTCAGTATTAAAAAAGAATTAAGTAAATAAAGGACCAGATGGCCGAGCCCAGGACCTATCAAGAACCCAGTATGTGTGGGCTGGTCCAAAGGAATGACAGAAGCACATTACCAGGCTAAGTAGAATCAGAGTTAGGCTTTCACTATAAGAAAAAGGATGTTTTTCAAATGTGTTTTCTTATGATACAGTGATTTGCATGTTTAGACCTCATTTGTACTAGTAACATTCGAAAGCATATACTTCCCTGTACATCAAGAGCCAGGAGTGTTTATATATATGTATCAGAAAAGACTCTGGGAACCAGAGATAGTGGCATCATAGTAAAGCAATTACCATGTAAGCATTTTTGCTGGTCCAGAGAAGAATCCTGCTTTCTTCTCTCATGAAAACCTATATGTTTACTATTATAACTTACTTCTTAGATTTTTATTTTAGTTGAATATATATCTCCTCCAGTAGACTCTATGGCATATGATATAAGGAACCTGGTTATGTAGTGGTTTTTATAGTGTATGGCCAGATGAGGAACAAGTAGATATTTTCTTAGTGTTTTGCTACAATAAGAGCATTATAATAGTGGTTATAATAAGATTAATTTAAACTGAAGAAATTGAGAAAATAAATTCCCTTCCTTTTCTATGATTGTCTTTACATGTATGCATATATAAACATTTTGTTTCCTACTGTAACTTCCATATTTTTCATTTTCCATTTATTTTATTTTATCCTGTAACTATGTACTTTTGGAAGCTATTTTAAATCTTTTTGGTTTCTGGGACAGCGAATTGCTGGATAGGTAAATTGACCAAACAGAATGTACATGTTTTTAGATTTTTCTTCCCATACTCACACAAGTAATGGAGAAAAGGTTAGTTAACCATAGGCTTTCCATCTTCCTTCTCTCCATGCCTTTTTTTCCTACCTCTAGCAAATATTTATTGGGTGTCTGCTCTGTGCCAGGAACATCGCAGGTGTTAGATATAACTGCCGAACAATAGAGACATAGTCCTTATTCCTGTAGGGCTTACAGTCTAATAGGAAAATATACTAAATATATAAATAAACGTTACAAACATAGATATATAAATGACGTATTTTGCTGGACTTCTCAATTCTGGCATGGACTAGGGAATTTATGGTGGAGAAATTATCTTCAGTGACCTTCCTTATTAATAATAGATCACTTCATATTAAACAAAATACAGGTTGGCCAAATTACTTCAGATTATGTTTTATGGGACAGGTGACCTTGCGATGAAGATAGATGAAGCAGTATTTGCTTTAAAACATAAAAGAGTTTTGTAAACTGGGCTTCATATATATGATGTAAGTGTTTTCAAATCTCAGATTGAAAGATCATGGGAATTTCTAGTATTTTATAAATTACAAAATATTATTTCTTATAAAGCTTGTTAATTAATAGTCCAGAGTTTACCTGTTAATTGGGTTATAGTAATGGTGATAAAAGAGTAGGTGATTAAATGTATATTTTTCCTTTCTCTCTTTGGACATGTGTATGGAATATTTTTGTCTTCTGATCAGAGTGTTCATTATGCTCACTTGGATGTGTGTACTATTTGGCCTTCAAGCCTTGCATGCCCATTCAAAGGCATTCCAAGTCATTATGCTGGACTTCAGCCTTATTCAGTAAAAAGGCCATTTCCTCCATCAGCTGTCCACTTGGACATACATCCTTTTTACTCTCAAAAATATTTTATATGCATTCAGAGTATATTAGATGGATTTGTCAAATTACTCACAGATAATCAGTTTTTTAAAGTTATAATTTGAGCTATGACCTCTCAAACTGTGAATTATAAGGTTTGACCCTTTGGTCCACTGTTTGACACAGCAGCCATTAATTATAGTTTTTAAAGGACATTTTATTTCAGTTAGAATTTGTGTTATGAAAACAGTTTAAGCATTTTTTCTTTAACTTTCAGGAATAAATGCTGAGATGTAAATGTATGTGTGTGTGTTTACATATATATTTATTTATTGTATTTATTATACATTATATATGAATGTGTTATACATAATAGCAGTTTATTATATTTGAATATATACTGTTATATTCAAATATAATAAATAGCTAACTTGCATAAGTATGCTATAATCAAGTGTATTTATGCATATTTCTACCAGTACATTAAGTCTGTTATGCATACCCATAAAGATTTTTCTGTAATAACCTGTGAGTTAACACTAAGATCGGACTTATTTGATATAATTCTGGCATCAGGAGAAGACTGACTTTTTATTTATATATGTTTATCATGGTGATGGAGACTTTTTATTATTTGAATCTAGGCTTTTCTCTTTTCCTTGAGCAAGGGTACAGAAGTGAGTACCTGCCTATGAGTGGCCAGCATCTGACAGTAATTTGAAAGTTCTCTAGATGGTTCACGGTTGCGTGATGTGGGAGAATAGAAACTGGTCAGGTGTTTTTCACAGATGTGCACAGCTCAGGGCACTGAGAAAAGAAGTACATAGCAGAAAGGTCTGTTTAGCTCAGTGCAGAGAGACTTCCAGATGTATGGGTCTTTTTTGGATTAAGTATATAGCTCAGAATGTATTCTTTTTCTTTTAGACCCATGAATTAGTGATTTTTAAGGAAATGTTTACCTTTTTTTTTCGAAAAGCAAAGGCAGTATATACTAACTAAATGTAGAATTTTCAAAAGGCAAAAAATTTATGAAACTAATTATAAGCAATTTTTTATTTCACTAAGTACATTTGATCATTTTCAGATTTCCCAGAATGTCCTGGGATATGAATCTACCACCTTTTCTCCCCACTAGCTTTGATTAATATATATATAATAAAAACAATCCTTTAGATGGACACATTTTAGAAATTTTCTTTTCCCCTGGCAAAAAGTTAATTTTTTGAACAAAATTTAAGGTTTTATAAATACATTATGGGAGTTATGAAATTTAAAAGTAGTTTTTAGAGATCAGAAGAATGAGAAAAATTCAGTTTAATTTTCAAGTTTTATACTGACCTCACCCTAGTTTGATAAAGATTCACCTTTTCCTATTCTTTATATTACTTAAAAGCTAATACAGGATGACATGAAAAACATTTTTTTTAATTTCTTTTTAATGTTTTATTTATTTTTGATATAGAGAGAGACAGAGCATGAGAGGGGGAGGGGCTGAGAGAGAAGGAGACACAGAACTGGAAGCAGGCTCCAGGCTCTGAGCTAGCTGTCAGCACAGAGCCCGACGCGGGGCTCGAACCTATGAATGTGAGATCTGACCTGAGCCGAAGTTGGAGGCTTAACCAACTGAGCCACCCAGGCGCCCCGAAAAACATTTTTAATTAGGTATCAATCTACTTTTTGAGCCCCTAACTTCCAAACTTCTCTCCTGCTTCTCCCATCTTGCCTCGCCTTCTTTCCCTAAACACATAATTCTTCCTGCTCACACTACACTGTTCCCTGTCCTAAGACGCTACATCCTTCCATATTTTATGCCTTTGCTCGGATAGTGCGGTCAGCCTGCTGTGGCCTTCACATGGCCCACAAAATGCTGTATTTACCCTCTACTACAGAGTCAACAACACATCTTATCTCAGTGTTTCCTTCACTTTTGCTCACATGAGTATAACCCTTTTAACACTGTCGTCTCATAGTTAGCTTTTAGTGATGCCTGTCCCTGTTCTCAGATGACAAGCTTCTTGAGGGAAGGGAATATGCCTTCTTCATTTTTGTATTTAGCTCAGACTAGGTATTGAATAAATGCTTCTTGAGTTGATTTGTCTATCAATAGAATCACAGAAACTATATTATCAGTTGTACTCAGAATTCTACAACACAAACATAGAAAAAAGGATCCTTTAGAAAACGTGTACTAAATTTCCTTTCTGTCACTGCATGATTTCCTTTAGGTCTGAGCACTTGTTTTGGTGTTGATTTCTATAGCTCAGTAAGGAAATAAATGTTGTGTCCTGTATGCTGTTATGCTTATAGACATAAAGTTAAGTACAACTTTAAGACAAAAAACATTTATTAGGAAAAAAAGGACCAAACCAGTGACTTGTCAAGGTGGTTTTAGATCTTCACATGTGAAATAATATGAAAGAATTGATTCAGAAAGTCTTAGGAGTGTTTAATACTCTATGATTTTATACTAAGCATTATTGACGACTGTACTCAGTTTGAAACAGCTTTGTATATGTATAGACTTACCCAGGATCTGAAATTTAGGCAATATTAGCCTCTCAAATAGATCTGTTTGGAAAGCATTATAAAATAATAGCTCCCTGCCCAAAGAAAGATGCTGCTGTATTAAGGCTGCACTCATTTACTGGTGTCTCAGCTGAAACAGGTGCCTGACTTGCTTTGTTCTCTAGGAGCAGCTTTATAGATTTAAGCACTGAGTATACAGTACACAGTGGCACTATTAACAAATCAGAATGAGGCCAAGGGAAAGCTCATCTAGGATCCACACACCTAAATGCAGTTAGTAAACAGAGACACTAACTCTCATTAAGCATAATTAAACCTAATATTGACTGTAAACTGTTACTTACCTTAAACTTCTCTGTAGAGAGTGTGGAAAGGGATTAACCTAGCAGATTGGGACATTAATTACTACCTCTTTCACATTAAAGTTACCATCAAGAAGGGCTATATTCATAAATAAAACATAGAAGGGATTGAGAGACTGAAAATATGTAAATTTACTTTATAAAAAGGAAAGAAAAGCCTAAATTAAAAAAAAAATAAGTGAGCTGTGAGCGATGCCAGCCCCAGAAAAATGGAACTCTGGCTAATTACTAAAAAAAAAATAGGCTGAAATAATCACAGAAATGTGTCCTTGCCTTCTGACTGACAGAATCTGCTTCACAGGAGACTCCTGTTCCGCTGAGTCCTCTCTTTTTCCTGCATAGTTTCCTCCATTGCTGAATCTAATGGGGGGTTTGAGGAGTTGATGAAGGGACTTGGGAGAAATAGAATTTCTTTCCTGCCCCCTCCCCAGTCATTAATAGCCCTTTACTTATGAAATTGATTATAATGATTATATAAATGTTGTTTGATTTGTCAGCAAGAAGGCATAGTGCTGTTTTTTGTTCACTCAAAATGGTCTGGTAACTGGTCTCCTGCTACTATTTAATAATCTCCTTCTTGGGTGCAGTCTAAAGAGTATGTTGTGAAGGATATAAAAATGTCAGCTAAATTTAGGATCGACTGTTAAGTTTTTATATTATGCCGCTGCCCCAAGGGGGGAGGCCAGGATCTGGGAGATAAGAATTTAAAGAGAAAAGCAAAGTAATGGCAATTCAAACTTATCTACCAGCTTTAGACTCATCTTCAAAATCTGTCAGCCTGTCTTGCTTGCTGTGAACATGTTCTGTTTTCTATTACTTGTTTCCTATTTCCTTTCCAATAAGAAACCATTTACTGTACTCATTTCTGGACTTTCTTATTACTTCGCCAGGGTGCGTTTCTAATTTCTGGAACTGAATCTGACCTACAACCTTTCTTCTGGTCATAGAATTAAACCATAGTTTAGGTTTAACATATTAGGCTCCTAGCTAGGTCTTAGTGCTGTCATGCTAAATTTTATCTTTCAGGAGCTCATCAGCACCCGAGAAATGTAGTTGTGCATGTGTAAAAGGGAGCCTAGAGCATGTATTAAGCCTGGAGCATGTATTCATTTTTTTTTTTTAGAGGATGTGAAGTTTAATTTTAGAATAAAACCCTTAATTTTTTCTCCTGAATTTAAAGCTAGTTTCACAGCTCATGAGATGAACTAATGAAACAGAAATAATTAATGGACAAAAATCTATCCTTCATTTCCCCCATTGAACAAAAATTCACCAACTGGTTGGATGACAGAGGATGAACAAAAACAGTGAGAGTAAGAGTACTTCTATCCTCCGTTCTTGTAACAATCGTGACATTACGAAATAACCATAACAATGGCACTCCTATTAATCAGACATATTTATACAGAATTAGTGTTGGCTTCTGCTCTATATTACCTTTAGTTTTACATGAACTTTTATTATCTGTGCATATCAAAAGAGACATGGTGAATGAACAAAGAAGCCCTGTTATGAGACAAGTATTATTTGACATTTTGGGAAGCTCTTATTATAGGGTTTCCTCTTAAGTGAGAATAACGGGAAGGTTGTCATTAGTTGCACTATTACAGACATTCTGGATTGTTAAAAACAGAAATAGATCCCGTTTTTTTCCTAGAAGAAGACTCATCAGAACAATTCCAATGATCCAAGACTTCTGTGACTTGCCCTCCACATCCGTCTTTCTCATTTTATCATGTGAAACCATGAGCCCATAGGCATCTCTTAAGATCATTGGCTTTCTCTTTGTTTACAGAGCCAGTTAGCTGTATGGTTCTCTTATTTTTTTTAAGATGCATAATCATTTTATGCATTTCTGGAAAATCTCTGATTAAACCAAAATGCAGAAGTCTTGCAAGGTCTATAGCCCTACTACAAACCAGATGCCTTTTATTTTCCATTCTAATAGAGAGAATCTCTGAGTAAGTTCTTTTGAGACCTTCTTTCCTGGCTTATGACAAGCCTGACTGGGAATTATGGTGAAAACAGCGTGACTGTGTGTAATGTTGAATCTTCTTTTAAAATCATTGGGCCTGGACTTATGTATTGGCCAAGGGACATGCATTTGTTTGTTTGTTTTTCCTACAGCTTGGGATAAAATTTTAAGTCCAACGAATAAAAATAACACTGTTGAAAAGAGAATAGGTGAGTCACTATTGAGGACATAGAGATCAAAATCACCACCAGTGAAGTCTTTTCAAATGAACCTCCCCCAGGCTGACAATTATTGGTATAGACAATAATCTAAGAGCCAAGGTACTAGAAATTGATAATTTAGCTGCTTTCATTCTTTTGAAGTTTAAATAGAAAGAATAAAGATTTTATTATTGCAGAATTTCCCCCTACCTACTGTTATATCTTCCTGTCTTATGTTTACAGACACAGAATTTGGGGGGCTCAGTGAAAAAACAAAAAAACCCATAATAACACATGTGTTAAGGAAGACAAAGGGGCTGCTAATTTGGGGGTTTAAACACATGTCAAAGCAAGAGGCTCCTGGGTGGCTTAGCCAGTCAAGTGTCTGACTCTTGATTTTGGCTGAGGGCATGATCTCACGGTTCATGAGTTCAAGACCTGCATCGGGCTCTGTGCTGATAGCATGGAGCCTGCTTGGAATTCTCTCTCTCCCTCTTTCTGCCCCTCTCCTGCTCATTCTCTCTCTCTCTCTCTCTCTCTCTCTCTCTGTCTCTCTCTCTCTCTCTCTCTCTCTCCTTCTGTGTATGTGTGTGTCTCTCTCTCACTCTCAAAAAATTTAAAAAAATAAACACTTATAAAAGAAAGACAAGTTTTCTGAATGAACCACACACACACACACACACACACACACACACACACACACAAATCATTAAACTCCTCCTAATCACCAACCTATCCTTCATGGCAATAGAAAAGGACAAAACGGTTTGTACCATAAGGCACTTAAACTGAATCCTTTTGAAAAAGGATTTGTTTTTAATTTCTAATGATTTCTATTATACATTTTAAATAGGATGCTGGAAAGGTAGGCAAACTGATTTAATTTATAGCTATTCTACTATCTCTAAGTAGGAGGATATTTAAAACCTATTTAAAATAGGAGAGACCATCCTTGTGTGGAATCAGGAGATTCCTTGGCTTTGAATTCTAGAATGAAATGTTTTCTCATTATAGGGGCATTCACCAAGCCATTTATTTAAGACAGGATCACTCTCTATACTTTTTTTGATTTTTATAAATCAGTGCCTAAACAGCACTGAAAGTGGTTCAAAACAGTATATATTTCCACATGTCTTAAATCCATATCATATTATGAACTGTGGGAGCAACGAGTGTATTATTTATAACTCCATGTCCTCATTAGTGCTTTGGATATTGCAGGTATTTGGTGTATTTTTAGGTGATTCTTGTTTTTAATGTGGATGAGCTAAGGTCAGTGAAGAGAGTCACCAAATTGAAAGGTAATTCAGTGAACTATTTTTTTTTACATCAGAATGTGATTCATCTTAATTTTCAAATACATAAAATTTTCAAGGAGAGAAGTTCACCTGTGACTCACAAATCACTAGTTTCCCCTAGTAGCCAATTATGTATATCCCACCTATGCCCTCAACTAAAGCTAGTATACTTTGGGTCTATACTATATCTTAGGTAACAAATCCATCCTTTCATTCACTTAAAAACATTTATTAATGCTAACTATTTGTGAAGCATACAGATAAAAATATAGGGTGGCTGCTCTTAAGAGACTTGTGGGCTACAGGAGTCTCAAATACAATAGAATTCTGTAACTATTAATAACTTAAGAGGGGCCTAAAAACTATTATGGGAACATAGTAAGAGATGGAGGAAAAACTTCATAAAGATAATACTTGAATGGAGGTTTGAACTGTGAATAGGAGTTTAATACATGAAGGTGAGGGGGGAGTGACTGTATTGGGGAATGTTCTAGGAAAACGTAACAGTATGCAAGAAAGGCCCAAAGGAATGGGAAAGCCTGACTCATTCAACTGCATCTTATGGTGGAAGTAAGAAGTAAGGCTAGATGGGTAATGTTCGTTAGATTTTAAAAGGCCATAAATCCAACACTTGGGAGATTGGATTTTATTCTATCACTGTTGGTAAGTTATTGGAAGATGAATGTAAGATGATACATTCAAGAGTGTGGAGATATAATCTATACCACATAATAATCAAATAGATATGGAAGGTGGTGGTGGAGTCATGAATGAGTCAACTTCCTGGCTTTGTGAGTTTTAGTATCATTTATAAAAAGATAGAAAATGCTATTAGCTACTATTTCTCTCTTTTTCCAACTACACTCATTTCTCTAGAGATGTTTATCCTGTCTGTTTCCATTTCCTCACCAATACATTAGTCAATTTACTTTGTCTATTTCAGAGACCTCTATCACTTCACCAAACTTTTATTGAAATCTCATTGGACATTTGACCTTGTGAAAGTGGTCACACTTCCTTCTTTTTGAAATGCTTTGCACCCTCATTTTCCATGGCATCATACTCTCCTGATATTTTCCCTATGCTCCTTATTATTCTGTGATACCTCATTTGAAGTCATATTCTCCCTTAGCTATTGAATATTGGTAATTCTCAAGCTTAGATTCAAACATTTCTGTTGATACCCAGCATTTGGGGTATCTTTGTAGCCAAAGCACATTGAGATATTTTGGGGAAATGTACCATAATTCTTTTAAAGTTCTTTTGGGAGGACCATGTTTCAAAGGTTATGATTAAATAGATATTACTTTTATTCTTTATTACATAGTCAACACATGCCCATAGGGGAACTCATATGGTAGCTTTGGTTGTAATTGTATATCTTATAACATCTTACTGATGTTTATGTTTTAACCTTGGGCGGTTGTTAATCCTCATTAAATCTTAGTGTCTTTTCTTTTTTAATGTTTATTCATTTATTTTGAGAGAGAGCAAGTAAAGTGAGCACAGGAGGTGCAGAGAGGGGGAGAGACAGAGAATCCCAAGCATGCACAGAGCCGGATGTGATGCAGAAACCCAGGAACCCATGAGATCATGACCTGAGATGAAACCAAGAGTTGTGCGCTTAACTCACTGGGCCACCCAGGTGCCCCAGAATCTTAGTTTCTTAATCAGTAGTATATGGAGAGCCATCCCATATACTAAGATTTTATGATGCTGTAGTTTGCTAGTTTACAATCTGAAGAGAATAATGAAGTCTACAGGATGTTCAGATGACACTTTGAATTCCATAGTCAATATAAAAACGTTTGTCTTTTCCACATTTACATTTCACAATTGCTTCCTTTATTTAAGGTAATTCCATGCTTATGGAAATACATATTCTTAATTCCATGTTTGCTTAAAAATATTTTAGACAGTTTTGCCATGAAATTTTATCAAAAGATTTTTGACCATTTGAATAGGTTATGTATTCTGGTTTCTGTACTC
>NC_043704.1:61281838-61287751 GCF_006229205.1 Suricata suricatta | reverse complement strand
ATGTAGGAAATGGATGATTAAGTCTTTGGTGTTGTAAAAGCAACTTCATTTAAACATAACCACCCCCACCACCAAAAAAAGAAGAGGAAAAAAAATTAATGAAAATAATAAGGGAAAAACCCTATCTAACGGAGGTTTTTTCCTCCTGTTGGATAGTATTTACTAAACACTTGCAGTGTGCAATCTACCTGGATTATCCTCTCAGACCTTCTACTACATGGCCTAATTTTATTCCTCTGAACATTCTTTCCGTTTAAAAAATAAATGGTCTTTTCTGTCATAGACAGGTTCATCTTATCATTGAAACATATGGTGTGATCATCTCTATTTCCACTTTTCTCTTCCTTTGTGCTCATGTTTTTAGTCCTTGACATTTTATTGTATAAAAAAGTAAATGTTTGAACACCCTTTGTGATTTTCTGTTTTAAAAACCCTCCCTTTGGGGAGTCTAGCGGGCTTATCTCATGGGGTCTGCAATGCTTTATCTTGGGGCCATGAATTCAAGCCCCACGTTGGGCAATTTATTACAAATAAATAAATAAGGTTTGCTTGTCTATCTTTAATTAATTGCCCATTAGTGTTCTTCATTGGAAATGAGAGATCATTTCCTCTTAGGTTCTGGAAGGAAAATACCTGAATAATTAAGAGTATTTATGACTTTTAGCTTTTGGTCTTTTAAAATTATGGTTACATATAGTTTGGTTCCAAGCTAGCCAGAAATGGGAGAGTTTGTGAAAAAAAAAATAAGTGTAAGATTACCATTTCTGGGTAATTTGTAAATTCAGACCATTTCTTTTGATGTCTTCAAAATATGTTATTTCAAATTTAAAATCTGTTGAATAAAGACTTTATTTTGTTCCAAATGAGAAAAATCCCCCAACTCAAGTGCAAATGTAAATATTCTACTCCAACAGAACTACCAGCTGATATCATCTTCATTTTAAAATTTTTATATAATATATTGTTCCTTGATTCTGTGGGTAAGGATGGCAGATGAAGCATTATGAACTGTTTATCATTGTCACAGAAAGTCAGTCACAGGAAAAAAGAAATATCTGGACTCCAAAAATATTACAGTATAAATTCTTTAGAATAGAAATCCATGATTTCTCTATGGATCTTTTCTGTGGAAGATCTACTAAGGAGTAAATACTCAGTCAACATAAATTGATGGTGAAAATTCCTAAAGTTTAGGTTTGAAAGGGAGCTTTTTAAATAAGTAACCTTGGTCAGCTTTAGGGAAAGTCTCTCTCCTGAAATGCTATGTATTGAAAAGCACAGATATTTGTGTGGAAGCACTCAAATAGAGAAGAGTCCAATTTTAGTACATTGTGTGGGGAGTGACATGCGTGGAAGTCCATTAATAGCAATGTATGTTGTGTTCTTTTCATATTATTTTGCTAATAAATTTAGTATCAGATTGGTGGGTGTTTGGAATGGAAGACAATTTGCAGAAGTAGTTAGAATAGCTGTATATATCCCAGCTAAAGGCCTGGAAAGTGATCTCTATTGGAGGTCAAGCTCTAGATAGAAAAGGATACTTGGAAACACTTGCTTCTCATCAAGTATGAATTGAACTAGCAACCTTTATGTCTGTGGACTCATTTATTTCCAGAGGGTGACATCACCTCCTAGGTAGCATTCATTAATGGTGTTGTTATAGTGACCTGGGAGCATTATTGTATTTCAGTGGGCAGGGCAAAGGGATGGTTTTAAGTTCTATGGTATGTGGAATGATTACTTAGGAAGGAGACTTGACCAGCTCTCAAAGCCAATAGCATTCCTTTAGAGAAATGCTATTTGGGCAGTCAGCTATGTTTTATAGCAGTAGTTTTCAGACATTTTCATAATAGTTAACTGAAAGACACACAATTAAATCATAACCTAGTACAAAAGACACATGTATAAATGAAACACAAATTTACCCTTCCTATGCGTGATGCCTACGAATATTTTACATTCAGTCCAATGCTATTTTTTCCTTTTCTTTAAAAGTCAACAACCTACTATCTTAATTTCAGGACCTCTAATAGCATACCCTACAATTTGAAAAACGGTGTTGTAGAGATCTTTACATTTCCTGGTAAGAGCAGGATAAAGACAAAATAACTGAAGTGTTGCCTCTATTGTGACTTTTTTTTTTTTTTAATCCTAAGCAGAGCTCAAAATTTCCATGTGTGACTATGGTCCAAATGTCATTTTAGGAGAGGCTAGGTCTATAAGCCAGCCCTCCAGCTATAAAGCCTGATTGCCACCTTTGCCCTCTGTTGTCATGACAGTGAGGAAAGAGAAACTGAGAACACTCTCCCAGGTGTTCTCACAGCATTTGGATCCAAAGACTCAGAGTGGCCTCTGTGGTGCATATTAGGAATATGTGGTTTTATGTTAAAATGAACAGGATTCAAGGATTCAATGAGATGAGCGTGAAACACTCTGCTCGTCCTGTCAAAGTGAGTCATCCCTAAGCTGACGGATGGTAACTTGCCATGCTGGGCCTCTTCACCCTTGCATGTTGTTGATTGAAGAAAATATGAAGCCAAGTAGCCTGCATGTTTTGGTGTGGTGCCCAATTTATCATAGTTGAATAAAGTTAACCAAATTTTTGGCTTCTTGGAATACAATCAGAATATTGGCTTTTCAGAGTATTTTAAGCAGTTACTGATGGCAAGCCTTAATTTTCTTCATGTCCTTCACCTATAGTGCTTCTACCAATTAAATCTAGTCCACAATTCTCAGCTGAGAGAGGGAAAGGTTACTTGAAAAAAAAAAAGGTTTTGTAGTGATTTTAATATGTCTTTCTAGTAGAGGATGATTATTTGGCTATCCAGGATACCTATCCTGCTGTCTTAAGTCATCAGGAAATGGGCAGAACAGCATTTAGTCACACAGAGGTGAGTTGAGCATGGGCAGTTTTCTGCTGTCATTTTTCTGGTTCATGTGCTATTCTCATGAGCATTTGTTTACCTGCTTGGCTGAAAAGGCTAGGATTGAGCTTCCTCCTTGATTTTGTTGTGTTGATCCAGTGACAATTACAGAATGCTTGACTAATGAATTTTGGAGATATATATTTGCAGGATCTGGGTGAACTCTATAAACAGAACTCAGGGAATTGTTTCTTGTTTATCTTGGTCCTCAACCATTTGGTACATGGATAGATATTCTGACTTTTAGTTAGAGTCTTCAGGTAGATAGCAGGAGGCACAGCTATCTTGTTGGTGGTTATTGCCATTTAGGAATTTGCTGACAAGTCTCTGGGGCTGGAGTCATCAGAATTCATTCACAGTGATGGGATGGCTCATACTATTATACTAATTAGCCTGGGCTGGGTGGGGCTGAATGCTTGATCAGCAACTTCCAGGTAACCATAGTGGCAGTAGTACTGGGCCCACCTGCTCTGGCGGGATAGTTGTGGGGAATGAAGCACGGTCCAAGACTCCCACTTGTCTGCTACAGTAAGAGTGGTTTCATTTGGAATGACTCTTAGCCTTTCTAGAGTAAAGGAGCTTTGCTTGCAGCAATGGCAGCTGCAAGTGAAAGCACATTTCCCCCTATTGTTCCCTAGTATTAGTCAAAGCAGGGTAGGGACCTATCTAGCTTCACAAGATGTTGTTCCAGCCAGGACCCAGTATCTCTTCCTCTGGTATTTCTCCCAGGGAGTGATTGGCTTCTAATAGTATTTGCTGTTGAATGCACTTGAGATTCCACAAATCCTTTACTTTGGAAAAGACTTGCAACTATTCAGTTTTCACTTTCTCTCAGCATTCTTTTTTTTTTTTTTTGTAATGTTTATTTTTGAGAAAGCAACAATGTGCGAGAGGACATGCGGACGCTAGCGGGGGCGGGGCAGAGAGGGAGATCGAATCTGCAGCAGGCTCCAGGCTCTGAGTGGTCAGCACAGAGCCCAGTTGTGAGGCTCAAACTCAGGAACCACGAGATCATGACCTGAGCCGAAGTCGGAAGTCCAACGGACTGAGCCACCCAGGCGACCCTCTCTCGCATTCTTTTTAAACAGACTGGAACTGACACTTCTCAAACTCACTGTTGGGGTGGATTCCTCTGACTCCATAGTCTCAGTTTAAAGTTGCTCTCTAAAGCAACTTTCTCAGCTAATTCTAAGGTAAGACTCCCTTGTTAATCCTTACCACAGTACCATGGTTACTTCCTCTTTAGCATATATGGCCCAGGAAATTGTAGAAGAATGTGTATCAATATAATTACATTTAGTGTAACTATTGACATGTTTGAATTTATGTCTACCATCTTATATTTTGGTTCCTATTTTGTCCCCTCTCTTTTCCATTCTTCTGTTTGTTTCCCATTTCCTGCCTTGCTTCAGGTTACTTGAATGTTTTTTAGTATTCCATTTTAATTTACTGATAATGCTTTTGACTATACATTTTTGTGTAGTTTTTTTAGGGGTTCAAAGGTTGTAAGGTTTAAAATATACATACTTAACTTTTCATAGTCTTAGAATCAGTATTTTATCACTTCAGCTAGAATTTAGAAATATAGTGCCACCATGTAAGTTTGTTTGCTCTCTCAGTTTTGTACTGTTATTGTACTGTACTATATCTATATATATTGAAACCCCATCAGGTAATATAATACTTTTCACTTTCAACTCCTAGACACATTTTGAAGAACTCAAGCACAGAATAATTTTGTTGTTTTTACTGATTATCATCTCTGTTGCTTTCTCTGTATTCTTGTTGTATAAAGTTTTTGTAGTATAATTTTCCTTCTGTCTGGAGAACTTCCTTTAGTAATTCTTTTAGAACAGGTCTCCTGGCAACACATTTTCTTAGGGTTTTTTTTTTCCCCATCTGACAATATTTTTATTTTACTTCATTCTGAAAAGATATTTTTATTGGATATAGATGTCCAGTCTATTGGACATAGATTCTATGACATTTTCCTCCTCTCGGCACTTTTAAAATGTGTCAGTTCCTTCTGGCTTCTATGACTTCTAATGAAAAATCCACAGCTATTTCAATCGTTAGTCTCCCATCAGTGATGTGTGATTTCTTCTGAATGCTTTCAAGATATTTTTTTTCTAATCTTCAGTTTCTACACTTTAATATCCAGATAAATTAAAATAATGTATTGGGCATGGATTATTTTTGTTTTCATCCTATTTGAACTTACTGTATTTCTTGAATCTGTAGTTTTATTTATTTCACTAAATTTGGGTGTTTCCAAATATTTTTCAAATACTTTTCAGCACTGTACCCTTTTTCTCCTTTCCTTCTAATATTCTAATGACAGGAATGCTAGACTTCCTGTCACTGTGCCTTAGGTCCCTTAATATTTCTTTCCCTTTTTTGTTGTTCATATTAAATTATTTCAGTTGATCTGCCCTAAAGTTCCTACTCTTTTCCTGTGATCTTCATTTTGCAATTGAGAGAGCATTTGTGATCTTTTTGTTGTTTATTTTTCTGTTTCAAGACTGTTCCTCATAAAGCATTTTTTAAAAAATATTTTATTGTCAAATTGTTTTCCATGCAACACCCAGTGCTCTTCCCCTCAAGTGCCCTCCACCATCACCACCACCTCTCTTCCCCCCTCCCTCCCCCCAACCCTCATTTCATTCTCAGCATTCAATAGTCTCTCAAGTTCTGCATCCCTGTCTCTCCCCAACTCTCTCTCCCTCCTCCGTTCCCCCTGGTTCTCCATTAGGTCTCTCTTGTTTTCCTGCTAGACCTATGAGTGCAAACATATGGTTTCTGTCCTTTTCTGCCTGGCTTACTTCACTCAGCATGACACCCTCAAGGTCCATCCACTTTCCTACAAATGGCCATATGTCATTCCCTCTCATTGCCATGTAGTACTCAATCGTGAATATATACCACATCTTCTTGATCCATTCGTCAGGTGATGGACACTTAGGCTCCTTCCATGTTTTGGCTATTGTTG
>NC_043704.1:61141775-61281738 GCF_006229205.1 Suricata suricatta | reverse complement strand
GCTTAGGTCAAGAAGCTGTGCGCTCCTGGAAATCTGCTGGGAGCTCCCACATTCTAAGCGCGCGCACCCGGGCCTCCACCAGCCACCGACTCCTGGCTGAGGGTCCCGTCGATGTGCGTCTTGTTTCTTCCCTGTGGGGACCCGGAATTCGCGCAGTCCGTGCAGTGCAGGGGGTGGGATGTGCCGTGGAAATGCGCTCCGTGGTCCCGTTCCCAAAACCAGGTTCGAATTGCTCGCACCTGGCGCAGTAGCTGCTTGGGTCGCTTCCCGCCGCGGCGCGCGCCTCTCCAGAGCAGCCGCTTCTCACAGCCACAGGCGCCTCTGATTCCCCGCTGAGATGGCTTAGGGCTGGGGGCTATTCCTTCTCTTGCGCCACCCTGGTTCGGGATTCCGGCTACCCAGCAGTTATCTATGGAGTGGGTTTCTGTCTCCAAGCGCAGCTAAGCATTCTATACCTCTTCCCCAGAGACAGTTCTATGAGCACGTTCCGACTCTGTCTCTTCCCTTTGTTTCCCGGGCACCCGACACTTGCGCCACGTTGGGCTGGGGATCTACCTCCCCTGCCCGTCCTGGGATGGCCCATCCTGGGATCTCCCCCGTTCGCCCCCACTCACTCAGGTATCTTTGAGGTTCTATTCCCTCTGGAGTTCGTATTTTCTCCTTCCGCTCTCTCAGTTGAACGTAATATCCTTCTCAGTTCGAAAAACGGTGCGGAGGGAGTTTACAGAGCTCCCTTCCTCTCCGCCATCTTGGCTCCACCCTCCTAAAGCATTTTTGTAATAGCTAATTTAAAGTCTTTGTCAGATAATTTCAACATTTGTATCATTTCAGTGTTTGTGACTGTTAGTTACATTTTCTCATGTGAGTTGATTTTTTCCTGGTTTTTTGTATGCCCAGCAATTTTTATTTCACTATTATCTGGGCATTTTAAATATTATGTTATGAGATTTTGAGTCTTGTTTAAATTCTATGGAGAATGTTGATAATTTTGTTTTAGCGGGCAATTGATTCAGTTAGGTTCAAGTCACAAGTTACAGGCTGCATTCTATGGTTCCAATGACAGTTTTATTTTCAGATTTGCCCTGTGTATGTACCATAGCCAGTCTTGGACCTAGACACAGGCCTATGTGTTAATTTAGTTCATAATTTATTTTGTATGCTGATTAAAATCAGATACATATGTGTGCAGCTTGGGGCGGAGCCCAGAATTCCATAACAATTTTTGGGATTACCTTCCTGAGCCTTTTCTCTCCATGATATTGATAGGGAAAATCTGTTGTATATGGACAACAGGACTAATAGGAGACCCCTGTCCCAGATTAATGAGGAATGCGGAAGTAACAGGCTATAAATTTTTCCCTCTGCTGATGCTCTGGACCCAGACCTCTGGAGAATGATCTCCTCTGAGCCCACCAGTGTAAAATAAAACCTCCTCCCTTCCAAGATCTCTGAGTGCCACTTGGTTCCCCCCCCCCCCACCCCGTGATGCAGACCAGATTCTGCAACAATATTGCTAGTATTTTTCAATTCCCTGCAGTTGCCCTTGTTGGCCCTCCAAGTAGCAAGCTGTGGCTTTATTTACTGCACTCTCATGCCTATTTCTGTAACTTCCCATGTTTAAGGCCTAGTGGTGAGAGCAGAGAGAGGAAAATAAAAGCAGGGCAAGTTCACCAAATCCTCATGGGACCACAACTATTTTTTTAAGCTAGTTTCTTAATTGTCTAATTGCCATAAAACATACATGTATTTTTTAAAGTGCATAAATTATAGGTATACATCTAGTTGAGTTTGCAGGAAGTGGATATACCCATGTAAGCAGCACCCAGACCAAGAAGCAAAGCATTACCAGACCACAGAGGTCTGTTTTTTCCCCTTCCTACTCCCTAAGGGTAACCACTACCATGACTTTTAATACAATAGATTGGCTTTGTTTTTGAACAATATGTGGTGTTTTTTTCCTTGTACTTATGTTTGTCAGATTCATTCCTATTGTGTTGCATCTATGTGTAGTTGCAGATTTTTTTAAATGCTTCATTTATTTTTGAGAGAGAGAGAGAGAGCTAGCGAGCATATGGATAAATGGGGAGGGGTAGAGCAAGGAGTAACAGAGGATCAGAAGTGGGCTCTGCACTGACAGCAAACAGCCTGATGCAGGGCTTGAACTCATGAACCGTGAGATCATGACCCGAGCTGAAGTCAGAGGCTCAACTGACTGAGACACTCAGGTGCTTCAGCTGAAGATTTTTTAGAAAAATCTTTTTATTGCTTTATGATATTCCTGTGTATGAATACACAAAAACTCATTTAAGGCTCATCTGTAGATAGAAATTTGGGTTGGTTCCAACTTAGAACCATTATGGAGAGTGATTATCATATGTACATTCTTGGGTATCTTGTCTCAATATTTCTGCTCGATGTATACTAAAGAGTCACATTGCTGATATGTCTATGTTCAGCTTTAGTGGATATCACCAAGCAGTTTCCAAAGTTATACCAATTTCTCCTCGTGGGATCAGTACGTGAGAGTTCCACTTGTTCTAATCCTTGACAACACTTAGTATTATCTGTATTTTTCATTTTAGCTTTTCTGGTATGTGTGACATGGTAGACCATTATGACATTAGTTTGTATTTCTCTAATGACTAGTGAAGTTAAGCATCTTTTCATGTGTTTATTTCCAGTTAGATATCCTCTTTTGTAATGTACTTTTTGACATTTATTGCCCATTTTACAGTTGGGCTTGTTACTGTTTCTGGTGGTGTTTCTTTACATAGTCTGAATGTATGTCTTTGTCAGGTATACATATTACAATATCTTACACTGAGTTTTGTCTTTTCATTGTGTTATAATTATCTTTCGATAAACAACAGTTTTCATCATAAAAAATTTAGTTTGTCAATCTCTTCTTCTGTAATTTCTTTTATATCCTGTGTTTAAAAAATGTTTTATTTATTAGTGATAGAGAGACAGAGAATGAGAGGGGGAGGGGCAGAGAGAGAGGGAGACACAGAATCAGAAGCAGGCTCCAGGCTCTGAGCTGTCAGCACAGAGCTTGATGCGGGGCTTAATCCCACGAATGTGAGATCATGACCTGGGCTGAAGTTGGAGGCTTTAACTGATGAGCCACCCAGGCGCCCTTTTTATATCCTGTTTTAAAAAGAAAAACCTCTGCCTACCACAAGATCATGCAGACATTTTCTATTCTTATCTTCTAGAAGCTTTATTGTTTGCCACTAACATTTAGGTCTGAATTTTCCCTGGAATGTATTTTTTGTATAAGGTGTGAAGTTGGGGGTTGAGTATAAAAAATTCATTGAATTTGATTTCTAGTATTTTTATTTTAGGTGCTTATAAATTATATTTTAAGTTTCATGTTTTTTAAATGTTTTGTTTATTTTCAAGAGAGAGAGAGACAGAGTGCAAGCAGGGGAGGGGCAGAGAGAGAGGGAGACAGAATCCAAAGCAGGCTCTGAGCTGTCAGCACAGAGCCCAGTGAGGGGCTTGAACCCACGAACTGTGAGATCACGACATGAGCCAAAGTTGGTCGCTCAACCGAGCCACTCAAGGGCCCCATTAAGTTTCATTTTCTAAATGCATAGTATATAAGAAAACCATCCATTTGTGGTATATTGACTCACCTTGTAGCCAGGGATCTTGCTAAATTCACTTATTAATTCTATTAGATTTTGTGGCTTCTCTTAAAGTTTTAGTAACAGAATGATGTTTTCTGTGAATAATTTCAGTTTTATTTCTACCTTTCCTCTTCATATAACTTTATTCTAATTTTTCAGCTTCATTGAGATATAATTGACCAATAGCATTGTACAAGATTAAGGTGTAAAATGTGATGATTTATATCCTTCTATGTTAGAAAATGATTACTACAGCAGGATTAGTTAATATCTCTGATACCTCACATAATTACCACTTCCTTTTTGTGGTAAAAGCACTTATAATTTTTCTCAGAAACTTTCAAGTATGCAATATAGTATTGTCATATTATATCCCCACGGGTTATTTATCTTATAACTGAAGTCTGTGCTCTCCATTTACCTTTAATTTTTCTTTCTTGTTGCATTAGCTAGCACCTTTAGTACTATTGACTAAAAAAGCATATTTTCACTAGGTTTTTTGTTTGTTTTTTAATTGTAAATTCCCCTTCCCAAATTAAAGAAGTTCCTTTTGATTTCTCCATTTTCTGAGTTGGCTTATGTGAGTGTGTGTGCATGCGTGTGTGTGTGTGTGTGTGTGTGTGTGTGTGTGCCCACACATGTGCACATTTATTTAAATTATTAAAGGGGTTTTGATTTTATCACATATTTTCTGGCATTATTGAAATCCTTTTTTCCCCTTAAATATGTTATCATTTCAATTAAATTAATTTATTTTTTAATGTCAATCCATCCTTGAATTTCTGGAATAAACCTAACTTAATGTTGATGTGTTATCCTTTTTTTTATAGGGAACTAGATTGAGTTTGCTAATATTTTCCTTAACATATTTTTGTCTGTACTCAAAAAATAGAGTTTTGCTTATAATATTATTATCTTGTCAGGTTTTGGTTGCAGATTACAGTATTCTCACAACACAAGTTAGGAAGTATTCCTCTTTTCCTACCCTTGGGAAAGCTTGTCTATGATTGGTGCTATCTTTTTTTTTCTTTAGCTTTTAGAAAGAATTTACCTGGCTATTTGGGCCAGAAGTTTTCTTTGTGGAAATGTTATAAGTTAAATATTCAATTTCTTTCTTTGCAGAAATTTTAAACTAAAAATGCAGTTTTTTTCCATTTCTTCTTGTGTCCATTTTGGTAATATGTGTTTTCATAAGATTTATCCATTTCATCTAATTTTGCAAGTTTATTGATAAGCTGTTTACCATATCCTCTTATTATCTTTATTATATCTGCCTTTTCATCTAGGTTTTAAAATTTATTAATGTGAAATTTCTTATCATATACTTTTACCTTTGTAATGTCTGAAGCATCTTGAGGAAAACTGCATTTCTCATTTCTGTCAGGGTCATTTGTGCCTACTCTTCTTTGCTTTAAAATCTGAATTTCTAGAGGGTGATCACTTTTACTTATCTTTTCAAAAAGGAATTTTTGGATTTGTTCTTCATATATTGCTCTATTTCAAGATACTCCAGATAGTTTATGATTAACATTTTATAATTAACTTTGAGTTTATAGTTAGAAAATATATGCTATGTGATCTAAATACTTTGAAATTTATTGAAACTTGCTTTCCGACTCAGTTTAAGGAAAATTTGGTAAATGACCTATATGTACTTGAAAATAATGTGTATTTTGTAGTTTTGTGTGTAGGGTTCTATACATATCAATTAGATTAAATTCATTAAATCTTGGTGCACATAACTTTTATTTCCCTATTGGTTTTTTTGCCTTTGTGTTCTATCATTTTTTGATATTTATCATTTAAAATTTACTGTTATGATTGTGGACTTGTCTATTTCTCCTCTTAGTTCTGTTAGTTTTTGCTTTTGAAGGCTATATTATTAGTTGTATACAAATTTAGAATTGTGATCCGTTTTAGATAAACTAGGACTTCTGATCATTACTAAATCCTCATTTTCTATTATATCTTGTCCTAAATTCTACTTAGACTGATGTTATAAGAAAATGATTGGTGAATGTTTTTTCATCCTTTTACTTTCAACTATTCTGTGTGTTTATATTTGAGGAGTGTTTCTTGTGGACAACATATTGTTGTTGTTTTTAACTTGCAGTCTGACCACATTTGTCTTCCAATGTCTACTTACATTAAATGCAATTAGTAATATTTGTGGATTTAATTTTCTCATCTTACTATATTTTTCTACTGGCTTATGTTTGCCAATTCTTCTCTCTTTTATTAGTCAATCTTTTTATTTTATTTCCTACATTTTACATTGCTAATTATATATATATTTTAATAATTATTCAAATAATGCCTACTATAAAATTATACTTTTTGTCTCTTCCATCAAGGAAATTCCATTTGTGCCTTTCATGTGTACTATTGTTGTACTGTATTGTAATAGTTCCAAGTGAAATAAGGCAATCAGAGAAAGACAAATAACATATGATTTCACTCATGTGGAATTTATGAAACAAAACAGATGAACATATGTGAATGGGGGGGGAGAACCACAAGAGGCTCTTGACAATAGAGAACAAACTGAGGGTTGATGGCGGCAGGTAGGTGGGAGATGGGCTAGTGGGTGATGGATGTTAAGGAGGGCACTTGTGATGAACACTGGGTGTTGTGTGTAAATGATGAATCACTATATTCTATTCCTGAAATCAATATTGCACTGTATGTTAACTATCTAAAATTTAAATTAAAAAATACTTCCAGAGCTCTAATTCCTATAAGAAATTGTTGTTATTTTTTTACCTGTCTGAATATATTATTTGTATTTACTCAGATATTAACCTTTTCTGGTATATTTCATTTCTTCCTAAATTTCCATATCACTGTCAGACAATTTTCCTTTTACCTGAAAGGTACCCTTTAGTGTTCTTTATAGTAAGAATCTATTGGTGAATTTTTTTCCAGTTTTGTTTTCCTGAAAATATTTGCTATTTGCCTCATTTTAAAGGACATTCTCATTGGTTATAGAATGCTAAGTTGGTAATTACTTTCTTGAGGCTCTTTAAAATTGTCAGTGCTTTGTTCTCTGATTTACATTGTTTTTCCTGAGAAATCAACTATCAGACTTATAACTCCTTAGAAAGTAATGCATTTTTATTCCTCTGGCTCTTTTGAGATTTTATTTTAAGCAGCTTTAAAAAAACCCAAGAAACATCTGTCCTCTTATGTCAGTTTCTTTGTGTTTATCCTGCTTGGGGTAGCTTAGACATTCTTAAGTTTGTGGCTTGATTTTTTTTTTTAATTTGGGAAAATTCGTAACCATTATTACTTTGAAGTTTGCTTCTGCTTATTTTCTCTACCGTTTTCTTCTGGAACTATAAATATTTGTATGTTAGACACTTTTTTCCTAACCATGTGTCATATGTCCTTTTTTTCTATTTTTTTCATTCTCTCTGTTTTAGTCTGGATATTTTCCATTGATTTATTTTTGAGTTCTTGATCTCTCCTTGTAGTTTGTCTAATCTGCATTAGCCACATCTATTGTGTTCTTGATTTGTTATTTTTAATTCTAGAGTATTGTTTAATTGTTTTATAGACTCTCTGGTAATTCACAATCTTTTCTTCTACATTAATCACATTTAAAAGTGTGTGCCCTATGATTCTTTTACATTTTTTGAGTTTGTTTATTTTTTTCTTTTGGTTTTTGGTTATATCTCTTGACTTGTCTGATGATCTTTGCATATAAAAATTAAAAAGTTTTTTGTGATACTGTGTTTTTCCAAAAGGATTTAATTTTCTTCTTACAGATAATTGGAGTAGTTAATTCACCTTGATCTAATGAGGAATTGAGATACTTTGAAGTTGGGTTTCTACCTTTGTTATAGCTAGCCTGTCTGTCTGGCTCTTACTCCTATAAATAGCCATTAAGAGGTTCAAATAAAATTCTGGAATAATTTTTATGTCATCCCTAAACTCCAGTTTTTACCTTCTTGACACCATAAGACCATAATAACTTGCCACTCAACATTGTTTAATTTTCTAGTATCCATGTTGATGCTTTCTGCTTGTTTGTTTTTTGCAGGAAGGGTGATTTTCACTACCTGAAAGGGAATCTGCAAATGCCTCAAGGGTTAAAAGTGTAAAAAAAAATATATTTTTCACCTTATTGCATTTACCTACTGTCCAGGATCTTAGCTCCCAATGTCATGGTTATTTTGACAGTTCCCAAGTGCAATTTTTGTTTTCCATCCCTTAGCGTACTTAGTGCTCTGATTCAGAGCTTTTTGCTCTGTGTCTCAGCCCAGTGCTACTTAGGATCACTAGATGCCTTACATGAAAAAGGGGTAGACATCACAGGCAGGGTTTAATTTAGTGCCTTTCTCTTCTTCACAATATCTTGAGTTTTAAGTAAAACCATTTTGGTTGGTTCCTGGTCCCTTTATCAAACACTTCTTCAAATTATTTTATTTATATTGTATAGTTTTTCTCAGCAGGATGGGTATTTTGATACAAGCCACTCTATCATGGTAGAACTGGGTGCCATCTCTTGATACTATTTTCATTAATAGGTTAACTGGATGGAGGTGGGGTTAACTATCTCATTACTTTACAAAGTAATATATGAAGATATATTGCTACTTTCAGATATATTTGTACTTACCTTTATATGAATTTCTTACATGTATTTGGACCTAACCACTATTTCTTCAGTATTTAAAAGTACAAAAAAAGTTCATTAGTGAAGTTCATTTGACTTGTACAAATTGATCAGTTTCCATTTGAACACTTGCATTAATCTCCTTAGCTAAACCTATACTGTTTTACAACTTAAAAATCACCAAAAATACCATTGCTGTTTTCTAAAATGAAGTTGGTTATACCTGGTACAACGGAAATCTTCTAGTTTAGGAAATTACATGCATCCTGAGAATCCAAATAAAAATGGCAGTTTTAGTGGGCTATAATATTTCTTCTCCACTTTGTGTTCTAAACCATGAATAATGTTTTCCTTTGTAACAAACTGGTACCAGTTGCCTTTAACAATGGGGGTCTATAAAGGGAAGTAAATAATTTAAAATGCTCTTTCATTTGTATCTTGTGGTGATAGTAGTAAACAACTAGGCATAGAAAATAGTTTTATAAATGGAGTATAAATAATCTTTGAAACTATTTTGACTTACTCATTTTTTTCCTGAAATTTTCTTCTATCCCTGGATAATGTGATTAACTGGTATAATATAATACTCAATTAGTAAAATCAGCAGCAGATAATATATCAGTGCTTGTCCTAGTGGACCTGGCTCTGGAAACTTGGATCAAATGAAACAGTTGTAGTGAGAGTTGAATAGTAAGGATGTGGATAAGCATACCTATTTAAACTGAATGAAAATTTATTTATTGTTATTAACAGTCCATTATATTTTATAATCATAAAAGCCTCAAAAGTTAAACACTTTATGAAACAAAGAATAAGATATAAGTAAAAGTACCAAGTAATTATTTCGGGGACTATAGAATTTTTAGATATCTTTTGACTTATTTTCCCTTTGGCCCTACCAATTAGAGACAGACATATCTTCTTTCAATTTTTTGTCTATATCATACATTGTTGTGGTTAATAGACATTTATGATTCCAAGTGGTTTGTACATAATTTAGAAAGACATTGCAAATCATGGAATCTTTTGAATTGAAAGCATTAAAAAACAAACCCGGAAGTAGAAGTCAGGTAGCCAGTAACCTAGCTCCAGGTACATGTTGCTATCGGGCAAGGCTCTTCTCCGGACTCCACTTTCCTCCTCCTTTAAATGAAACATTGAAAGCATTTACCTTACTTTCTCAGAGTCATTAAGAGGACCAGACTAGAGGTAGTATGGGAAAGTCTTTTCCCAAAGTAAAACTATTATGCAGGTGTAGGGGGCTGTTATTGTCATTCGCATCATCCTTATTGGTGCTTAGGATAGTGGATGGCTATAGCACTGTTCAGAAGCATAAAACAGTTTTGAGACAAATTTCCTATAGCTTTTCTAGTGATAAATGTAAAGTCTGCCTTCCTATCTGTAACTTATTCATATCTAGTGTATTTTTGTTTTTGTTCCTCTGTTTATTTGAAAAAATGGCTCCAGATTTGCTCTGTGGATTTTAGGAGATCAAACTAGTAACATGTTTGGATCACTTCTTTGACAGTAACAATGAATTATAAATTCAGTGAAGTTAACAAACTGGGACAGAACTCTATGTTATTAAGAATAGGTCCCTTAAGGTCTCTGAATGCATTTTACTCATTGTTGAGTGAAGAAGCAATAGGCTCCTTTGGAGCAAACTTACTGAAATACAATGGGGAATAGTTTATCCTTGAACCACTATGAAATTCAGGGCATGGATAATCGTCACCCAAGGCCAGTTCTGTAATATAAACATAGAAAATATTAACTCCTTAAAAGGGATATGCATTATATTAATTCATGTAATCATTGAATTAATTACTTAAGGATAACAGATCATTAGTTGATGGATTTTAAATGAAAAAAAATGTGTGCTTAAGCTTAATAAGAAGATAGGTATGCATTACATCAGAGATGTTATGTAAGTATATCTAGAAAACTCAGTTAGGGAGCAGGACAGCAATCTATGAAACCAGTGCTTATGAGTACATAGAGTTCTACCCAGAGAGGGTTTGACTCACTATAGCAAGGTTCAGGATACTTTTTACAGTCAAAAGAGAGTAATAAATAAATGGTTAATGTCCTCCTTCATTTATATGAGTTAATCAAATTGTAATCAGACTCTGTCACTCATTTGCATATTAAATAAAATCTGAAAAGCAGTGAAATGCATTATACACGAATGGACAGATACTCTAAGGACATGCACATATGGTTTTGAAATAAGTATTTCCTATAAACAATTTTAGAATACAGGTATGCCTCAAACATATCAAGAATTTGGTTCTAGGCTACTGCCTAAAGTGAATATTGCAATAAAGAGAGCCAAATAATTTTTTTATTTCCCAGTGCATATAAAAACTATTTTTATACTATATTGTAGTCTAGTAAGTGTACAATACATTATGTTTGAAAAACAATATACATACCTTAATATTTTATTGCTAAAATGTGTCAATTTTCATATGAGCTTTCAGCTAGTTGTAATCTTTTTGATGATAAAGGTCTTGCCTCGATGCTGATGGCCACTGTCTGATCAACACTGATGAAGGTTTGGATGGCTGTGGCAATTTCTTTAAATAACAATGAAGCCTTTGAATCTCCCTTTCATATATGATTTCTCTATAGCATGCAATGCTGTGTAATAGCATTTTACCCAGAGTAGAAGTTTATGTCACATTCTAAATCTTTGTAGTTTCAGCAGCCTTCTTGGTATCTTTACTAGGAGTAGATCCCATCTCAGATGTCCTTAATGGCGGCTAGAATGGTGAATCCTTTCCAGAAGGTTTTCCATTTACTTTGCCCAGATCTACCAGAAGAATTCGTATCTATGGCAGCTATAACTTTACAAAATGTATTTCTTAAACAATAAGACATGAAAGTCAAATAACTCATTGGTCCATGGGCTGAAGAATGGTTACTGTGTTAGCAGGCATGAAAACAACCTTAGTCTCGTTGTCCATCCCCATCAGAGCTCTTTGGTGACCAGGTGCATTGTTAATGAGCAGTATTTTGAAAGGATTTTTTTTTCTTCTGAGCAGTAGATCTCAACAATGGGTTTTAAATATTCAGTAAAGTACATTGTAAGCAGATGTGTTGTTATCCAGGCTTTGTTGTCCCAGTTACAGAGCATAGGCAGAGTAGATTTAGCAGAATTTTTAAGGGCTGGAGATATTTTGGAGTGGTAAGTAAGCACTAGCTTTAACTTAAAGACACCAGCTGTCCTAGATCCTAACAAGAGAGTCAGCCTTTCCTTTGAAGCTTTCAGGGATTGACTTCTCCCTTCTAGGTATGAAACTCCTAGGTGGTGTCTTCTGCAAATAGAAGGCTGTTTTATCTGCATTGAAAATCTGTTGTTTAGTGCAGCCACCTTCATCTGTTATCTTAACTAGACTTTCGGGATAACTTCCTGCAGCTTCTACATCAGCACTTACGGCCTCACCTTGCACTTTTCTATTAAAGGTAAAAAGATGGCTTCTTTCCTTAAATTTCATGAAGCCACTTCATAGTTTCAGACTTTTCTTCTGCAGCTACCTCACCTCTCTCAGCCTTCCTAGAATTGAAGAGAGTTAATTAGGGCCCTGCTCTGGATTAAGCTTTGGCTTAAAGGAGTGTTGTGGCTGGTTTATCTTCTGTTCAGACCACTGAAACTTTTTCCATATCAGTAATAAGGCTCTTTTACCTTTAAAAATCATTTCTGTGTTCACTGGAGTAGTTTTCTATTTTTTTTAAACTTTCCCTCAAGAACTTTTCCTTTGCATTCAAAATTTGGCCAAGCAAGAGACATTGGTCTGTCTTGGCTTTTGACGTGACTTCCTCACTAAGCTTAATCATTTCTATCTTTTGATTTAAATTGAGAGCCATGTGACTCTTCTCTTCACTAGAACATTTAGAGGCTGTTGCAAGGTTATTAATTGGTTTAATTTAAATAATATTGTGTCTCAGAGAATAGGGAGGCCCAGGGAAAGGGAAAAAATGGGGGAATGGTTGGTCAGTGGAGCAGTCAGAACATATACAACACTTACCAATTAATTTTGCTGTCTTATATGGGTACAGTTAGTGGTAACCCAAACTGGTTATAATAGTAACATCAAAGTAATTGATCACAGACAAACAATATGATAATAATGAACAGTTTTGAATTCTTGGAAGAATTGTTAAAATATGACACACAGACACGAAATGAGCAAATGCTGTTGGGAAAAAAAATGGCACTGATAGATTTGCTCAATGTAGTTTTGCCACAAATTTTCAATTTGTAAAAACCACAAAATCTGTGAGGCAGAATACAGTGAAGCACAATGAAACAAGACATGCTTGTACAGGGCTAAAGCAAACATTTTATTACATTACTCTGTGACCTTTAATTTACCTACATAGTTCCTGGCATATGATGACTCTCAGAAAATTGTTCAATTCTAAGTTGAAAAATGAGGGGCACCTGGGTGGCTCAGTCGGTTAAGCCTCCGGCTCAGGCTCAGGTCAGATCTCACGTTCGTGGGTTCGAGCCCCACGTCAGGCTCTGTGCTAACAGCTAGCTCAGAGCCTGGAGCCTGCTTCCGGTTCTGTGTTTCCTTCTCTCTCTCTGCCCCTCCCCCTCTCATGCTCTGTCTCTCTTTGTATCAAAATAAATAAAACATTAAAAAAAAGTTTAAAAAAAATAAAAATGAATATGCTAATGAACATACACACATACGTATGCAGAAGATACCCCTTACAGCAATGGTAGATCACTTATACCAAACAGTCATATAAGTGTGTATGGAACATCAGTTTTCATTCAAGTACCCAATACCATGATTAAAATAAAAACCTTTCCTTTTCAATTACCATCTTGGCTTTGTTTAATAGTGTGTTGAATCCATGAACCCATTTTCTAGATTCTTAACGATAGTATTCATCAAATTTATATGTGTTTTCTTTGTTTTTATTCCATATCTTCATGTTTTTCTTATTTATTTTCCATTATAAATAATTTTAAATATTGTTTTTTCTTTCATTTTTCATATTTCATTCCTCCAAGTAAAGGTTTCTTTATTAAATAAAATTTGGAAAATTTTAAAAAGCTCAAAGAAAAATATTTATATCACCATATTGGTTCACTTTCTCCCAATCTTTTCAAAGGTTTTAACTTAAAGATTACACTATGTTATGTCTTATTTTTAAATTTTACTTAAAATATACGTAGCTTTTCCCTTTTAATAGCTACAGCATATTCTATTATGTAGATATACCAGAGTGATTTAATCATTATACTTGGTTATTTAAATTATTTTCACCTTCAGCTGTTTTTAAAAAGAATATATTGAGTTTTTTTGGTAGAAAGCTTTTTCCCCCTAGTATTTAGATTATTTCCTTAGGATAAATTCCTAGATTTGGAATAAAGCCGTATGTTTTGACCATGGCAATGCCCTTTTTAGATCTTCTTTCAAGAGAAGCTGTTTTGGAGCACTCAGGCATCCCCATGCTTACCCTGGGCTTCTCGTAGGCAATGACCAACCTATCTGGAGAACTCAGTCTGCCCAATGTGAGATTCTTCTAAGGGGCAGTTTTGGCTCAAGGACTCACCACCAACCTGGCTGATACTTTCTAAGAGCTGCTCTGCATGTGAAACTCTTCTTCCCTCTTTTCTTTTTTGGTGTCAGACTTGCATCATGGTTTGAAAATTCTCCTTGCATAAGTCCCTTGTTCTTTATCATTCACAGTTTATTGCCTTAATAAGTATCTTACGCTCCCAATTGATACTGGCACCAGAGGACCAAAACCAACCCAGCATATAATCATTATTCATGCTCTTGATACAAAGTGCTTAATTTTCCTTCAAAAAACTTTGTACCAATTTCTATCCTCACTGAAGTATAATTTTTCAACACTGCGTTTTTCCTTTTTTTTTTTTAACTTTCATTGGTTTGACAGGTGAAATAATGGTATTTCACTTTTTAAATTTCTATTTCCTTCATGAAATTAAATATCTTTTATTTTTCATTTGAGATCTATTAAATTTATTCATTTTTCACTAAAAACTTTCATATAATTTATATTTACAATACCTATTTTTAAATGCTTCTTTTTGACAGTGTATTTAAATGAGAATCTCATTCAATACTTATTTACTAGTAGGTGAGGTAAATAAGAACATGTAACAAATATCATGATCATTGATTACTCAAGGCTAAACCAAGACCATAGATGTTATTTATGATTTTCTAGCAGCAGCAGTAATAGAGAATCCAGGCCTTCTGTATGTCTCTAGGAAATGCAGAGTGTTTTAAAATTTTTGTCACTACACTGTGTATATGTATGTGTGTGCACGTGCATGTGCCTGGGTATGCACACATATGAGTATGAGGATGTGTGTAAGTGTGTCAAGTTTGCTGGGTGAGAGGCAAGCTTCATTTTGTTGTTTTATATTTTTTTCTGTTAGTAATCTTGCTTTTTTCTTTTGTTTTTCTTCCACTACCTTCCCCCCACCTTTATTTCTAAGATGTCGCTGATCATCCAATACTTATTAGGTTAAATTATGCACGTGCCAATCTCTGTGTCCCCAAACACACATAGCTAATCAAGGATAAAACCATTTATTGTAAATTTACCTCTAGAATGAATCCTCCTTTCTCTGATTTTGAGGATGGATAGATGCTCATTATGATCTGGTAGACAATTATAACATGCACGTTTAGGGTGTAGGTGGATACTCCTTGTTAGCTGTGAAGACTTTTATTTTACCCATTTAAAGACAAAGTTTTAAATGTGCTTGTTTAAATTCAACAAGCCCTTAGAGCCATGAGGCCTTTGGGGTAAGAGGTGCTTAAAACCAAATAGCACAGGAGCTGAAGAAGTAATTATATGCCAGAGTGAAGACAGAGCTGAACAAAGAGTGAGCTGATCGGGGAACAGGGGATGGAAAACTGAATTATGTCCCAGGTATCCACAGACCAGGAAAAGAGAGTAGGAAATATGCTTCTATCTACATTTCACTAAATTTTATAAATGATAGTGCTTTTCAGATGGTTTGCTAATCTGATTTTACCTTAAAAAATTTTTTTGCTTAAATCTAAATTTTAAAAATCTCAGTTGGCAGGATGTTTATAGTGAAAAACACAAACATTTCATCATAGTACAGGTACTCTGGACTTGAGGTCACAAGAAATAAAAATAATAGTAGTTCAATGTTCTTTTAAATTTTTTTAATGTTTTATTTATTTTTGAGAGAGACAAAGAGAGAGAGAGACAGACAGACAGACAGACAACGTGAGCAGGGAGGGTCAGAGAGATTGGGAGACACAGAATCTGAAGACAAGCTCCATGCTCTGAGCTAGCTGTCAGCACAGAACCTGGTACGGGGCTAAAACCCACCAACCATGAGATCATGACCTGAGCCGAAGTCGGACACTTACCCAACTCAGACACCCAAGGCGCCCCAGAAGAAAGGCATTATTTCAATGTTCTTATCTCCCTGAAGACCAGCCTGTAAAAACCACCTCACCTCCTTCCTATTCCAAAAGGTGGCATGGTGGAAAAGGGATTTCAGGTATTCTAAGTGGTGAGCTTTACTTCATATTAAAGACTTAATATGTCTCACATTCCTGTCACTGAGAATGTGGTGGAGAGGAGGCAAAGAGAATATATTCTTTGTTCCAAATCCTTTCCCAGGATATCTTGCCTATAGTTTAAAAAATGACTCTAGGACTAGGTAGTAGGGTCCTCAAGTGACCATAAGCCCACAGTGATTGTTTTTTCATTTCTCCTAAAGGTGACAGTTCATTCTTTGGTGAAAATAAGAGCCATAACAGTAAAAACTGATGTTGACAGGCTTGTTGATATGACTACAAAAAAAAGGAGGTTGTTTAACATTTTTTAGAAACATTTTCTTAAGCTCACTGTGAATATACAGGTATATGTTCTTACCTATGAAAATCCTTTTAAAACTTAAGAAATTGTAAAGTTTTGATGTTAAGAAATACAAATTCCATTTTAGAAGCCAGTATTGAAGTCTGTTTCTCCATAGTGTTATAACAAGACAAAAAGTTCCAGGTCAGCGAGGGACTTCTGAGATTCTAAGCAAATAAGCAAGTGCATTTTGCTCTGTTATTTTATTTATTTGTTTTACTAAACGGTGTGCAAATTGAAAATAATGTGTTGGTATGATACCTTTTTATAGAATACTAGAAAGAAAAAAGAATGGAAAGACGGACCACAGCATGCTTATATCTTGAATGCAGTTCTTGCTTAAGTTATTCTGGAATGGTAAGAGGAGGAGACTAAAACAACCCCAGTCATGTATTTATTCAATAAATATGTATTAAGCACCCAGTGTGCTCCAGGTAGAGGGATTGTAGTTCAAAAATTTATGAGTCAAATACCTGATTTAGAGGACCTTACCTTCAGTGGGAGGGAAAGGGGGAATATCAGGAAAGGGGACATGGAACTTTCAACAGTCAGCTATGATAATGGGAGTAAGCATAGATTTAGGGAGTGATGCACAGCAGGGTTAGAGAAGGCATTCCTCAGGAGGAAGTAGCTAAGTTGAGACTTAAAGGGTGAAGAGGAGTTTGCCAGGGAGAATTCTGGATATGGGTGAAGAAGAAACGAGTATATGTCGGGGGAAAAAAGTATGTAGAATTTCAGTCATTCAGAGGTTTGATTAGATTTGTGAGAGAGGGAGGGAGGGAGAGAGAGAGGGAGAGAGATTGGGCAATTACATAAGAGGGCAGAAGTCCTAAGGCAGAGGGTTTCAGTGACAGAGAGGTGGGTGGGTAAATGATGGATTGAAGTTGATCCTTTCCTTTGGCATTGGTAGGGAAGGGGTGGGGGGGAACCAATGGAAATTAGTGGAATTGGTTTGTAAGTAAGCTACCAAAATGTTGATCTCATGGCCTCTATATTCTCATTAGGATGGGTAGCAGACACTGAATGGACAGGCGGTGGAGGGATTTCAGGAAGAGGGAAGATTTGAAATAGATATCATATACAAAAGCAGAGAGATGATGGTTAGGGAAACAGAAGAGGACTGTTCAGCAACTTTGGGACCAGTTAAGTGTGGAGGCCGTGGTTACAGTCTGTGCACTCGTAAGGCCTTCTGTAGCTTCTGAACTCTAGGAGTGGAGAAGGCAGGTGCTCCAGGATTGGTCTTCAGTGTCCGCACTCTTTTTTTTTCCCCACAGCTCATGTCTTGTCACTGAGAACTTATCCTGGCGGATACTTGTGACTTTCTCCCAGACTTTTTTCTGGATGTTGAGCAAATTTGGCGCAAATGTTGGGCAGACTTCAAGTGCCAAAGAGCTAATGTCACTAGAAGAAGCCTTAAGCAAATAATTGGTGGCAAGTTGTTGGATAAATTAGGACCCTCACCCTTTACATGGGTTAACTGATAGGCATGTTGTGCACTGTTTGTCAAAATGTCTCGGTAAGATTGAGCTCCAATTCACCATACCAGTAAGCTGCTTGATAAATGTACCCCTTATGGACTTCCTACATGTTTTCACTTATTCTGTGTAGCAAACCACCCCTAAACTTAGTTGCTTAAAACAATAAGGGTCTATTTCTTACAGTTCTCTGGGGTGGCTGGACTTAGCTGGGGTTTCCTTTTATTCTACCTACTGATACCAGAGCTCACACATGTAGCTGCACTTGACTGCAAGCCTGTTTCAGTCAGGAATATCCATAATGGCTTTACTTACTAAAATCTGAGGCCTCAGTGCAATGGCTGGAATAGCTGGGGTCTGTTTGAACCTCTTTCTGTCCACATGGTTTCTTACCATTTACTAGTCTAGTCAGAGCTTCTTTACATGCTCTCTGCATCTCAAGAGGGGGCTGCCAGCACTCTTCCAGCCTTTGTTCAGAACTGGCCAAGTGTGACTTCTACTGCAATGTATGGCCAAAAGGTCAAAGTCCAACCCAGATTCAAGCTGGAGGGAAACAAACTCTGCCTTTTGACGTGAGGGGCAACATACAAAATGAGGATTTGAGGAAATGATGATGGTTATCTTTGCTGACAGTATTTTATTTCCCTTCTCTACCTCACTTCTTTTATTCCTTACTAGCATTTCCTGGGGTTGTATCCCAAATAAACTACTTACACTAAATTTCCCATCTTAGGCTCTCAACCAAGAGAGCTTGGTAAGTAAGGCAAAACTAGAAGGTGAATTGAGGGTATTAATAAAAGAATAAAGTGATGGGTCATGGGGTTGGGGCTAGGTTAGAAAGATAATATAAAAGGGGTTCAAAGAGTATAAAATTTGTGAGACCTAGGGTGTGACAATATCTGTGGTATCAAAACACTAGACATGATAAGTATGGCTTAGACAGAAGCCTGAAAGGAAAGGACACTATAATCATAGATCCAACAATGGTAGAGTGCACCCTGGGGATTCCAAAGAACAGAAACCAGTGGAACAAAAACATGATTTCATTGATCGGCCTCTGGACGGGCTGCTGCCACTATCTTAGTTTTGAGGCTCAGAAGTTTTGAAATCAGTTCTCTTGGTTGTACATAGGCAAATACTTCTTCAGCTTGTTAAGAGTGATCCATGACACTAGATCTGGAGAGGAGGTGACAATTAACACAATCAGTGCACAACCCCCGAACAAGGTCACCCGAAAACAGCTTGGGGGGAATCTCCTGCCTACCAGAGCTGCAATCCTAAAAAAAGTATGCTATCTTTTAAAAGTGGTACATGAACAAATATAAGATGAATGGGAAAGAACAGGTGCTTCAATGTCAAACTGGGATCAAGTCATGGTGTCACCGGTTAAGTGACACATGATGTCACAAAAATAACTTTCTTGAACTCCATTCCTTTCTTGCATCACGTAGTATTAATAACTCATTTCATTCTGATAATTAAAGAGTAAAACATTTGCTATGTGGCTAGCCTACACTTGATCTTAGCCAAAAGGCCGAGAAGCGATACTATGTGGCTAGCCTAAAACAGGGTAAATATTGGTCTCCTTTCTTTCATTCTTCCTTCCTCCATCCTGTAAAGCAAGATTCACAGGCAAAGTGTAACATACCTTCTCTTTCTACTATTTGTAGCTTGTTTCTGAAGAACAGCAACATGAGTGGTCTACAATATAGTACTCAGGTGGCTTCAATGATTCACTCTCTTAGATCTTTTTCTCTATGAAGCAGTGACTAGGGGGACTGTAACTAGTGGTAAGTGCCCAATCTGAGGAAGATTTGTTTTTTAGTTTGAATGGAGAGCAAGAGGATTCATTTGTAGTAAGCAGCCACACAATCTGCTTGGATGGTATTTGGCATTCATATGGATTTTGGCAAGAAATAAGCTTCATCTGAACTCTGTTGCACTCTTATTCATTTTGTTAAAACTGATATTCAAAATATTACAGTTATATTCAAGTAAGAATAAGGGAAATTTTCATCACTTGACTTATGTTTGTAGACTTTGGTGAATTGTAAATTAAACTTGCAGGCTCTTGGCTAAAGTATTTGCCTTTTCATTTCAAAGGGAAGGAGTTAAAATTCCTATTCTTATCATTAGTGTGATTATAGATTAATTTATTCTTACTGCCCTTTCAAAACAAAATGAAGACCAGTGATATTTGATTCCAACCATTTCACATTTAAATAGAATGATTTAGAAAGGATACAACTGAATTGCACATATGACCTATATAAATAGCCTTTTAGGGAATAGAAAGTTGTAAACAGGAACTTGAAGGTAATTTTGTCCTCATCTTCAGGTTTAATTCAGCCTGCCAGAATTTGTAAACTGATAAAAACCCGTTACTTATTCATATTATTTCTGCTTATATTCACATGTTCATGAAGTGGAAAACTTGACAAACTCAAAATTTCTTCTTCTATGGTTTTGCTCATATTTCCTTAACTTGGAAGAGTCTTTTTCTCATAACAGAAAACTTACCCCACTTCTCTCCTTTCTCAACTCCCGGCTGCACAGAATCACCCTTGGTCACTTCAGGATAGGAATATAGGAATTTTTATCTTCTGAGTTGGCACCTGTTAGATCTTCAACTGAGTGCTGGTCTTCTAGCTGGTCCACAGCTCTGCCTGTTTCTCTAGGCTCCACTAGCAATTCCACTATCTCCTTCTTCACTAGCTAACTCTTAGTGTTCTTCAGGCTATATGGTTGGCCACCTCCTGCAGTGTGATCCTCATTCCCACTTTAGTTTAGTTCTCTGCTGGGAGCAAAGCCTGAAGCACGGGGTTCCCTGTTTCCCTCATTCATTGTATTTACCTTTTCCTGCTATGCACTATTTTTATTTATGTCTGTATGCATTCTAGTATGCATTGCTTCTGAGAAGTTATAAACTTCCTAAAGGCAGGCATAAAATTCTTTCTTATATGTTTGTGTCGCATAGTGAACAGTATAGCACCTTGTACCAACCAGGTGTTTAATGCATATTTATTAAGGTTATTTGAATGAATGTAATTTAGGCAGTTCTAAAGAGCATTGCACTACTTATACAACTTTTTGGTTCTAAGCAGAGTGTTTTTTTTTTAATTTATTTATTTAAATTCAAGTTAGTTAACATAGAGTATAGTATTGGCTTCAGGAGTAGAACTCAGTGATTCATCACATATATAACATCTAGTGCTCGTCACAAGTAAGCAGTTTCTTTAAGGAGATACGTCGAAAGTTCTCAGAATCTTAAACAATATTGTAATATCCTTTCCTTGGAATTCATAATAAATGTCCAATTGCTTAATCTTCATATTTATGGCTATTTCAACATATCATTCACAAAATTATCCCACTCACCTGAAGTACTGATGTAAATAAGGTTCTTATCTTTGGAGATATGGCAGCTTCAGATGTCAGTTGATGATTTACTTGAAATTCTATGTGGGAGCCTACAGGTTGGTTTTTTGTTTGTTTGTTTGTTTGTTTTGTCTTCACCTTTCTAAAGAGGATAATCTCTCTCTTCTGAAGTCTTTTGCATAGGCCTTGGATCTGAGGAATTTGTCACTTTTGTTATGCAGAAATCATACAATAATGCCCATAACATTGAAGAATCCAGAAATAAGACTATGTATATAGTCATCGAATGCTATAGGTGGAGAATGGAAATCATATGTTCCAGACTCACATTTCAGATCAGCAAATTGAAGCCTTGATAGTGAAGAGGCTTGTCCAAAGTCCCTCAGCTGCCTGATGGCGGAATCGTATCTTCTGATAGCTGAAGGTGTTTTTGATTGTACCCTGATACAGTTAGGTCCAGAGGTATACCAAAGGAGAAAAGAGTATAATGAAATTACTTCCAATGATAAATCTCTTGCAGAAATTAGATTTTTGCGAAGTTTTCAATGAGACTTTTTTTTTCTCACTGTCTGATATTATCATGTCCTATAACGTATTAAGTCTGGAAACAGATCTTGTAGTGATAGAGGTGTAAGGGCTTTATATTCATCTATAAAGTGAATGTGCTTTAGTTTCATTTTAAAAAGTTACATTTGAGTAGGTGCTTGTTTTTAATTTAGAAAATATAATTTAGTTGGGAACTTAATCATTCTTGAGATAGTTTTCAAGCTTTGAGATGCGTTGTGGGTTACTGTAAATCTTGACAAAAAAAAACCCCAACTTTGAACAGAAGTTCTTTTATATAGTTGTTTTTCCTACTTTGGTTTTAAGATCTGATGAAAAATGTTGGTCTTGAAACATATTACTGACATTTTTCCCATTTCTGAAACTTTTGAGAATTTGGTATATATGAATTTCACTTTTATTCTTACTATTTGGTGGCACATATTTCTTTAAATTTATTACCCACTTTATTGCCCCTTTTCTTCATGTGTTCAGGCCTCTTCTAGAAGCAAGTGACTTATTTCTAGCCCATTTAGTACAATCTTTATTACTTTTTTTATGTTTATTTAATTTTTTAAGCAAGAGAGACAGAGTGTGAACAGGGGAGGAGCAGAGAGAGACACACACAAAATCAGAAGCAGGCTCCAGGCTCTGAGCTGTCAGCACAGATCCCAACTCGGGGCTCGAACTCACAAGCCACGAGGTCATGTCCTGAGCTGAAGTCAGACACTTAACCAACGGGGCCACCCAGGTACCCCTCTATAATTTTTATCTATACTGCTTGATACTTTTTAAGAGCCTTCTGTTCCCCAAATTAATAATAATATAAGAGCTTTGCTTCTGGTATGAAGAAATAAACTTTTAACCAACACCCTGCCTACAAATAACAAGTATAAACTTTGAAGAAAAGCAAAGAAAAAAAAAGCAAAATAAAACAAAAAACAATACAATTATCAAAGGTCATGGAGGATGAACAGTAGTAGGAAGATTTTAGAGGAAGGTTGAAACTTGGATTAAATAACCATCATGGAGTGGCATGGTTTCACTCTTTGTGGCTTTTCCTGAGGGTATCTGCAGTTGTAATGGCAACAGGGCAACCGAACTCCAAAAGAAAGCCCACTGCTTTCTGATTGGAGGAATCCTGGCAGTGGGTACAGATGGCAGAGAGTAAGAGGCAAGTTAGGGAAGGAAAGAGATAGAAATGGGAGAATCTCAAATTCTGTACATAAACTCTGCCTAACTCTGCTGACTCCTGAACAACATAATGTATAGGACATACTGAAAGGAGAGCTGAACAGGACACAGTTGCAATTGGAGACTAAGTAAGTTAATAGCCTGCTTAAAAAAAAATGTTAGCACGCTCTGACTTTATATAACAGAATTCAGAGTATCCACAATTAACATTGAAATTGTCCAAGATAAAACCCCAAATTAGTCAAATACAAACAAAATAAAATGAAAAACAAAAAACTCTGTTTCTCAAGAAAAAAGAAAATCAATGGATAACAATCCTGGAAGGACCCAAATGTTGAAATTATCAGGCAAGAAATTTAAGGATAGCTATTCCAGTGGTGCTTTGTGGTTTAGTCACTTAAGCAGCTGCCTCTTGATTTTGGCTCAGGTCATGATCTCACGGTTCCTGAGTTCAAGCCCTTTGTCAGGCTTCATGCTGACATTGCAGAGCCAGCTTGGGATTCTCTCTCCCTCTCTCTGCCCCTTCCCTGCTTTCTCTCTCTCTAAATAAATAAATAAATAAGTGAAATAGTTTCTTTTTTAACTTTATCAGGTAAAAGAAAATATTGTTGAAATGAATAAAAAGATAGGAAGTTTCAAAGAGAAATACATATATATAAACATATAAACAAATGGGAAGTTTAGAACAGAAAATTACATTATATGAAATAAACTATCAATAGGCCTAATAGCATAATAGAAGTGACAGAAGTTGATGAACTTGAAGATAGATCAATAAAAAGCATCCTATCCAAAAAGGAATGAGAGTAAGAATGGAACAAAATAGGTAGAACCTCAGAAGCTTGAGGACATTTTAAAAGATCTAGCACATAGGTAACTAAAGAATAATAATAGGGAAGAAAAAATATTGTAATATTTTAAGAGTGCAGGTTAAAGCTTCCCAAATTTTGCAAAAGACACAAATTCACATTTAGTGAACTCAAACACAATAAATTTGAAGAAAACAATGCCTAAGTATATCATAATAAAGCTACTGAAAACCAAAATTATATTGCATTCAAAATCAAATTTAGTAATATTCTTTTTGAATGTACTTTTAGAAAGATAGGAAACAGTAAAAGGCAGTATTTAAGTAATAGGCATTAGTCTGCTAAAACCAAGCTCTGTTACTTATTAGCTAGCTCTATGACCTTGAGGTAGTTTTTTTGTCTCAAAGACAAGAGCATTATTTGAGCCCCACTTTCTTCTTTTATAAAATGGTGATAAAGATGAAAATAAAACTCTTTCACATGGCTGATTTATAAATTAAAAATTATCTATATACATACTCTTGGCAAAGCACCTAGTAAGGGCTATATAAATGATAGCTGTTATCTTTTTTTCCTGAGTGTTCTTTACTTGGTTATCCCTCTTAATCTTCATTATTGAAAATAATTTTCCTTTCTCATAACACCTTTATCTAGTTTTACTAATGATTGTTAATAGTCTTATACAATGAGTTGAGATACTTTTCTGTTTTCTCTGGTGGTTTTTATAATAGAGACCATAACTGGATTTGGAGGTTTATTAAACGTCTTTAAATGTATTTGGGCCTTGTGTGTGTGTGTGTGTTTGTATAGGTTTTTTATCTCCGTATGTAATGTTTTTATTTATAATAGTCCATTTAGGTTTTCTAGCTCCTCTCAAGCAAGTTAGTTACATTTTTCAATAAAATTTTCTTTTCATGGAAGTTCAAAAATAGCTTGAATATTTAGCTTAAATAATAGCATAAAGCTGTTCATTATATTCAGTAAATATTTTAAATCTCTAAACAGATTTGTTTTTTGTTCCTTTGTAATGCTGTTTATTTGTAACTTCTCTTTTTAATAAAACTTTCCAACAATTTATTAATCTTTTCAGAGAATCAAATTTTATTTTGTTGACTGTATGTCTGTTTTTTATTTCACTTTGTTCTGATATTATTTTGTGATTTTTCTGTTTTTATATTTTCGGTTTTACTTTATTATACCTTTTCTACCTTGATAATTTTAGATTTTCTTTAAACATAAAAAATCTAGAGTTCTACATTTTCCTTTGCTTAAGCTGAATCCTATGAGTTTTGTTATGTTTTATTCATTTTCATTGTTCTATATATTTTCCATAATTTTTGAATTTTCATTAGTCTTTGACCCATGATTTTTATGAAGCTTTAATTTAAGAAAAATTCAAGTTATTGGAGGTATTTTGGGGGCAGGAGGATGTTTTTGTTATTAAAATCTAATTTAATTGTGCTTAGAGGAGATCTATGATGATTTTAATTATTTATAAGTGTTGAAACTTACTTTGTGACTTTATATAGGGTCAATGATTGTAGATTTTTCATGTGTGCTTGGAAGCATTTGTATCATATAATTCTTAGGTGTTGTGTTTTATATTTGTTAATTAGATCTGCCTTATTAAATTATCATTACTTTTTTTGCCTGCTTACTCTTACAATTAATGATAGAAATATGATAGAATTAATGATAGAAATATCAAATTTTCTGCTATGACTGAGAATTTTTCTGTTTGTGTTTTATGTATTTTGTGTCTGTGCTGTTAGATGCTTACTTTACTATATCTTGTTAATAAACTGTTTCATTGTATTCCCTGTCCTTTATATTCCTTTTTGTTTCTTTATTTTTGGAATTTTAATTACTTTCTTGAGAGATCAAATATTTAAAGGATTTTGTTTGTATGTGTTCGTGTTTTCTCTTTTAAATGTAGCACCTGTGTGTCATAAAGGGAACATTCATCTATGAATCCAGCCTGACATTTTATAGGAAACAGAAGAGCATACTCCTCCCAGAAGACCTTTCCACTTCTATTCCTTTGGCTCGAATACTTGTTCTCGAAGAATATCTTCCTAAATCATTCCCTGACTTATTTCAGGTCTTTACCTGAATGTGATCTTTCAGTCATATACCATCATCCATTACACTTTCTAAAATTTTACCACCCCTAACTCCCCCATCCCAGCATTTAATTTCCCCTTCCTAGCTTTATTTTAATTCCTTAGCATAGACCATTGTCTATCATTCTATATATTTATTTTTCTTGCTTATTGTCATTTGCCACACAAAAATGTAATATCCATGAGATCAGAAATTTTCATGTTTTGTTCATTCCTATATCTTTGCTATCTAGAGAAGTGATTGGTACATAGTAAATATTCAATAAATTTTTTAAATAAGTAAATGATATAGTCAGTGACTGTATATTGGATGCCTGTCCCTGAACTAGGTCATGATGCTATGGAAGATAGGGAAATAGACCTAATTTCAGCCCTCAGGAAGATGACAGTCTTGAAGAGAACATAGCCTTTAGAAAGCATTTTATCACCACAGGTCAGCAAAGACTAGAAACCCAAAAGGACTCTTTTGATGAACTTTTTGATACCAGACCAGCATTCCTTGAGGCAGAAGGATGGAGCCATGGTGGCATGCAATGCTTCTAAGATCTCTTATCCTTTTTTTTTTGATTTGCGTAAGAACAGACCAAAGAATACACACACATATACACACACACTAGAAAGATACACACACGCTAGAAAGATACTGATTTAGAAAACAATTTTAACACGGGAGCTGACATAAGTTTAACTAAAGCAATGAAAAAAATGAAAGTACCTAACAGTGAAAAAAGAATTTCTAATCAAGTGTTTATGATACCAAGTTTCTTTTTCAGTGATGGTAGGTAGCCACTGTCTGATAAGCACAGAGTGCAAAGAAAGGGCCTATCTTTTTCTTGTAATTGTACCTAAAGAGCAAGTACACATTTACCTTTTATAGCTCTGCAGGTAGTACGTACGGAGGATATGCTGTTACTTTATCATAGTAAATAATAAAGTTCGTGGTTATATTTACACAGGCTGAGTTTCCAGCATGTGAAATCATGTGAAGAATGTTAAACCTCTAATATGTGTTTAATGTACATTTCAGTTGATTTTTCTCCTAACTTTAAGAGTAGCAATTATTTTATTTATGTGTGGGGAAGGCTGTGTCACCTAAGGGAAAAGCTAATAGATTTCTTGGCAATTTGTCTATCATGTTAAAAATCTCTTTTCATTTCTGTTGTTAGAGTCCTATTGCTCTGTCTTAAGCTTTTTTTAGTTATAGTCCTTAGCACGCACTTACTTTTATTCTGCCTTTGAGCTGTTGTTTCTTCCATTTTTCTCCATCCAAAATGTCTGTTCCTGGGCTTTTAGTCAAATCATCTCTCTGTCTTGCTGCAGACTAGCTGGCCAATGCAAAGGAGCTAATTTGTAGCCAGCCCCTTTTCCTAAATGCCATAAATTACACTACCAGCTGCTTTCATATATATAATCTCACTCAATTGCCATTAAAAACTCTGTGTGTTAGATAAAATCCCCCCATTTTAAAAAAGATGAAACAGTATTAGGGAGATTATGTAAGTTCCCCTAGGATACACACTTAGGAAGCTGGAATTCAAACCCCAAACTTCTAATTGGAAGTGGTTGCTGTTCTCATTATAATTCCATTCCTCTCCTAGATATTCTACCTTCAGCCTACCTAGAATTGCATCTGAAGTTTTCCTGACTTGCTGTTGATTGAGTGGAATTTATAATAAGAGAGTTCTTATAGCACTGAGGTTTCCAAGTGGCAGACAGAGTTGAAATGTAGAAAAAACAATGGTAGGGGTAGCTGTCACCTATCCAATTTTACAGTCTCTTTTGATCAAATGCTTCTGCTCCAAGCCTCATATTTATACATCTAATAGTTATTGAGTGTTTTTTTGTGTGTGTGTCAGGCACTAAACTAGACCCTGGATGTGGAATGCCAAACTAAATAATGTGGCCTCTATAGAGTGTAAAACCTGGTGGGAGAGAGAGAGAATAAACACACAAACCAGTGACCACGTGAATAATTCAAACTGCCATAAAGGCTACAAAAGAATAAAAATAATGGCAGGATCTGTCTCAGAAACAATATTTGGAGGTGGCCTCTCATAGAGAATAGAGGAACCATGCAGTGATCAGGGACAGTGGGACTCTGTAGGGCACTATGACTCCATGTCTGCCGTACCAGCTATCTGTGAACAAGAGGGATTGGGAGCGTTCACCGCTGCCCACCCTGGGGCCACACCAACCAGGCTTTCTAATCTGTTGTTAATATTTGAGACCAGGATTGTCATCATTCAGTTTCTTTTTATTACTTAAAATAGTTTCATGATTTTTTTTTAAAATAGCTTATTGTCAGATTGGTTTCCATATAACACCCAGTGCTCTTCCCCACAAGTGCCCTCCTCCACCATCACCACCTCCCTTCCGCCTCCCCCTCCCCCTTAAACCCGTGGTGGTTCATTTTCAGTATTCAATAGTCTCTCAGGTTTTGTGTCCCTCTCTGTCCCCAACTGTCTTTCCCCCTTCCCCTCCCCATGGTCCTCTGTTAGGTTTCTCCTGTTAGACCTATGAGTGCAAACATATGGTATCTGTCCTTCTCCGCCCGACTTATTTCGCTTAGCATGACACCCTCGAGGTCCATCCACTTTCCTACAAATGGCCAGATTTCATTCTTCCTCATTGCCATGTAGTACTCCATTGTGTATATATACCACATCTTCTTGATCCACTCATCAGGTGATGGACATTTAGGCTCTTTCCATGATTTGGCTATTGTTCAGTTTTGTACTGAGTAAGAAGAAAAGTAGGAGTGCATAGTAAAAGGAAAGAAGTTTGGAAGGTTAGTCCTTTAAAGGAAAACGAATTTGTTTAGCGATGTAACTCCTTAATTTTTTCATGCAGTGTAAATTTCCTTTTTTAAAAAATTTATTTATTTTTGAGAGACAGAGAGAGAGCACTAGTGGGGGAGGGACAGAGAGAGGGAGACACAGAATCCAAACCAGGTTCCAGGTTCTGAGTTGTCAGTGCAGAGCCTGATGAGGGGCTTGAACCCACGAACTGCGAGATCATGATCTGAGCCAAAGCCAGACACTTAACCAACTGAGCCACCCAGGCACCACTGCAGTGTAAATTTTCTTAATTATTAGGAACAGATGATAACCCAATTCATTCAGCATTTCTTTAATATTTAAGCCATCCGACTATTTTTTAAGTATTGTTCTAAGGGCTAATGATGTAACAATGAATGAGACAAAACCCCTGTTCCCATGTCAATTACAATGCAGTCTTATGATTATTATGACAGAATTAAAGACAGGACATCAGACTCTGGAGGAAGAAAATACCTAAACTTATACCCCAGAGATGTGTATGCGCCGGGCAGTAGAATTTTCACGTTGCCCAAGAATAAGTCCTTGCTGTAATCATAATGTCAAGTTCTATTTGAAGATAAAATTCTCAATTTTTATCTAAATTCTAATTTTGTTCATTTTCTTGACTAGCTCTTAAACTTTGATTTAAAGAATTTAAATTTTAAAATATCATCTGGTTAATAAAACTGTTTTCTCCCTAATAAACTGTGAAGTGTGGATTATAGATAAATAGTTATTTATAATATAGATCAGGCTTCCATGTGAGAGCTTAAATTCATCATGTTTATACATAAAATTTGATACTAAATTGTTTCATTTTAAGTGGTAGCCATTAATACTAGAAAATTCAAACCTACCATTTTTTTTGTAGGCTTAGGTTTTCAACAGGTAGTGGCTTCATTACAGCTGCTCTGACCTGAGGTCTAGATGGACCTGCTGTGCTCTTGGGTTAACGGATGCTTATTGTATGATTCCCTTGTCCTTCCTTACTACCCTTTATCTATTTCCATTTCACAGAATAGATAAATAGATAACCGTTGCTTCTCATACTTCCTCTTTCTCATAGGAAGATAGATTTTTTTAAGTGTGAAGGGCTAAATCTGGCTTAGTAATTTATAAAAATAAGCATAATTAAATAGTTTTTTGAGTCTAGTTTAAAAATTATAATTCCTCTTATTCTTCATTGCCTTTCTGTTCAGATAAAACCACAGAAATTGGGGAACCTCAATTTTAAAAAATTAAATTGGCTCTATTGATGATTAAATTCAACATTTTATAACAATGTAACAATGATAGAGCACCAAGCTTAGCTCAGCAGTGCGTCCAAGTAAACACATTTGAAGTATAAGAAAAATATTTTGGATCACATAGTGTCATTTCTCAAATAGGTCAGACTTTTTATGTAAGCACTTAAGATGTTCCTAAGGATGCTCAGTGGGTCACTGGGGACATGGTCTGGAGTCTAATTTAGGTTCAGAGTTCTTTTATGGAGCCACTGTGCTCTGCAGACCCTGCTGAGGGCCTTTTCAGTGCCTTACATGAATTAGCTATTCAATTTATTAATGGCCCAGGAGGCACCACTGAGTACCCTCCTCTTCCATGTCTAGTCAGGCCTAACCAATATAGAGGGAAGAGAAACTTCCCTGAACTTCGCAGCATGGAATTGGACGTATTCAGTCCCCACTGGGGAATACAGCTGTTCCAGCCTAGAAGTAGAAAGAAGTTAACACAAATCGACTACAGTATATTTCCATCTGGAATGGTACTGATAGCAACTTCACCCTCGTGTGACCCAAACCATTCTAGGGATTCTCAAGACACCATTGAACAGTTTTAGATCTGTGCTGTCCTCCATATCAAAACAGAAGTCAGGAGTGTCATAACAACGTCAGTATACACTCATTTACGTATTCCAATCCATGGGAAGAGAAACTGACTATAATATTTTTTATTATATTATAAACTTTGTATTCTATGTGAGCTCAGGCTACTTTCAGGTTCTCTTTAGAAAACATAAAGAAGTGATTCTGCCACATGTTATTGTTAGGGAGCCCACAACACCTTGGCCTAATTCCCACTGAATAATTACATTTATGTCATTCTTATTTTCTGTTTCCTGATCGTTTCAGTTATATGGACAATAAGCTTTCATTTTCATTCAGAAAAATGGGCACCTGTTACTGAGATCCTATTGCCTTCCTCTTCAATAATAGGAATGGTGGTTTAAAAGGCTGGTTAGGGCTGGGTGCTATGGCTATTACTGTTGCTACAGTGTTTCCCGATTCAGAGATACTCTGAACATCCAGACTGGCTCCTGGATGAGCTGTGGAATACAGAGTGATGTCTTGAGTATGCTGTCTTTCCATCTTCTTACTCACTGCTTAGTTTGCCACTTTAGTTAAAGGAGACAGACATCCTCTCCTTTTCTCATCCAACTAGGGCCATACTAATTAATAGCTTCCCTTCAGCAATGCTTACTTTATAGTGGGCCCTATGCTGGTTCCATTACATGCCTATAACATGTAATAGGCACTAACAATCCTATACGGTAGGTAACAAGACCTTCATTTGACAGACAGGGAAAATGTCACTTGCTCAAGACCACACAATTAAAGAGAGGGAGCTGGAATTCAATTCCAGCTTGTCTGATCCCTTAACCACCATGCTACCTCATATAACTCTGCTGCTGTCCAGAACTCTGGGAGCCCCAGAACTATGGATCATTGATCACATGAGTAACTTCTCTTCATTCTTGGCACCACTTCACACAGGCTGACCCCATTAACCAAATCTCAAAACCATCGTGTGTCACTCGCTTCAGAGGGGCACATGATGGTTCTGTTATGGTTATAGGCCAAAAGGAAGCTGAGCTGCTAGTAAGAGAAACTCTGTGCTGCATCACATTATCTGCACAACAAAAATGGTCTTACCCTTCTGCTGTTAGAGATCCCCTCAGCGTTTAGTCTGTCCACTCCTATCTCCTTTTCTTTCCCTGGTAGTATTATGATAGCATGTTTGGCAAGGTTAGCAAGTAACCACTTACTTACTTTAGTTGCCAATAAATAACTATAGCCTGTTAATAATTGTGCATATGTTTTGTGTGGCCTTACATAATCTGAGACAGGCTTAGACATCTGGCATCTGAGGTTGGGTTAATATGCCTTCATACCTGGTCTCCTGTTACATAAATCTCTATTAACAAAGTAGATCACATAAGAAACAAAACTAAACACTTAATTTATTAGGGCTTTTTATAAGTGATACACACTCATGTACTCATGACTTTTTCTTGAATGTTATTTAAGTATCAGTTGTGCAATAATATGAAAGGAGAAGCCTGATATATACTTTCTTGTTTTAAAATGTACCATATTTGGGGCACCTGGGTGGCCCAGTTGGTTAAGCATCCGACAGCTCAGGTCATTATCTCACAGGTTTGGGAGTTTGAGCCTCACGTTGGATGGTCTACTGTCTACAGAGAGCCCTCTCTAGATCCTGTGTCTCCCTCTTTCTCTGCTCCTCCCTTACTAATTTTCCCTCTCTCTCACACAGGAAAATAAACATTTAAAATATAAAAAATAAAAGAATAAAGTGTACCATATCTGTCACAAATGCCTTAAACTATTGCATTTTATAAGCTATATGTACATGTTTTTTATTTTGTTTTTTTTGTTTGTTTTTAGACTTTATTTTTTAAGAACAGTGTTGGATTCTAAGCAAAATTAATAGGAGGGAGTGTGAACATATTTTTTAGCACTTTTACATAGTTAGCTCTATGAGGGTAAGATACGTTCTGTTTTATCTTTTAGCATATCATAATGCCAAATACAACCCTTTGCGTGTACTAGATGCTCACTAAATATTGTTGACTTAGTGAATAAATTAGTCTGTAGTATGTTGAACAGATTTGCAGTCCTAAATTGTTCTTGCCATCATTTCACTCTGCATAATTAAAGAAGTTTAAGCTGATTAAAAATGTGTTATTGAATTACTAGTGTAGATTCTAAAGCAGTGGGATGAAAGAGACCCTGGCCATACCCCTCTGAGGAAGCAGTGAATGAGTTTCTCACTGTAGGTATACTTCGTGGATTTTATGTGTGACTGAATTAATTTATTTCACTTATGAAGGTTAGATTTACTTATTTCCATATGCCAGTCTGTAACATTTTTCTTTTATTCCTACCCTGACAGTTAATGTTTTTTTCCTATTATAAAAGTAATGCTTACTGTAGAGTTTATATGCAAAACTAAAAAAGCAAAAATTAAAACTATCCATAATCATATCATCCAGATATAATTACTCAGTAGTTTTGTGTGTTCTTTGTTTTCTTTTCCCTCATCTACACAATTTCATTATTTCCATGCAGCTGGTATACTATATGTATATGTGAAACTATAGTACTACAAGTTACCTTTTGGAGTGTTATGAAATATTCCTTTATATGGATGTGCATGCTTTATTTAATTATTTTTCTACTGTTGGACATTTAGTTTGCTTTTAGTTTTTGCTATATAAAAACTTTCTTTTTTATATTTATGGTTTCCAGTTATGTAACATAGATTCCTAGAACTAAAAACGACTGAGTAAACATTTTGATACACATTACCCAGTTGTTTTCCAGAAAATTTATAGCAATACACACTCCCATCAGAAGTGTATGAGGATGGTGTTTCATTGAGTCGCCATCCAAATGGATTATTTCCTCTGCATGCTTTTAAGTAAGGGTTAACTCAATAGACCTACTGACTTGAACGTGTTACCTTCATTCAATATGCTCACAAGTATATAAATTAAACACTTCAGTTTGCTTTCAGAAAGAATTATGAAATATTTTCAAGGGTCACAGTAGCTCAGAGGTTACATGTTGCAATACAGTTTCCACCTACATACAAATATGTTTCAGGTCTAGTAAACTGCATACTTTGAGCCAGAAGAATTCCCGTTATCTTCTGTATTGATACCATATCACTGACAATTTTCTTAAAGTGTACAGGGTTCGGGCATTCTACCTGGTGTGACTTTAGTGTTCTCTCTTGTAGGTAAACAGTACTCATTTCTACTTGCTGTTGTAACCTGAAGTTAATGAACATTCAAAGCTTACTTTCAATTTTTTATTTATGCATGTTTATGGACTGCCCTACAAAAGCACCTTTCTTCCTCACCAGTGTTCTATCCAAACTACGTGCAGATGAATCTGAGCAGTTTCACTTTTAGAGAATAGCGTCATATTTGTTTTAGGAAGGCAATAGTGTTGAAAGAATACCCCAAAAAAATCATTTTTAAGTCTTTGCCTCGTCCTCTAGTGAAAGCATTTCATTTCAGGGGCCATGGTGAGTCTTAGTCCTTTGCTGGTACTTGTTTCTGATAACACTGCTAAGGGACTCTGTGTGTGTGTTTATTTACACATATGAATTTGGGGTGATCTGAAATATCCTCTGAGGAAAATATAGATCTAATTTTACCCACCTCTTTAAGGACAGCAGTCTTTGCTACTTCTCTGCAGAGATTGCCTCAGCATAAATACTGGCTCCATCTAGAAAATTAATTTTTACTTATATATTTCTTTTGTATTTCAGAGTACTTGATAAATTGCACCATCTGTCTGTGCCCCATTGCTGCACAGGTATGTATATGAATTACCTATAGTTATGTAAATCTGCGTATAAGCTGGCAAGTTATTGCAATTTTGTGTATTAAAATTGCTTACAGATTTCATAATGTGAAAATGTTAATTTCTGAGTACTTATTAATATTGACAGCTTCAAAGGAGAGTGCATTTTATACATACCTTGCATTTCACTCTATTGTAAGAATCAAATAAACATTTCTAAGATTTGATGAGGCAGAATAATTTTAATTACAAAGCATTCATCTGGTGAAGAGATTAGAGAGTGTTTTATGGAACTGTATTATTAAAGCAACTGCTGATATGGGGTTAGAGACTATTGCAAAACCACTGTTTTTGACATTATTGTTTTATTTTCAAACTTTTTTTGGTTGTTGTTGCCGTGAGTTTATTTTCTGTGGTGGTGGTTTTAGGTAAGGAGTGGTTGCAGATGTACTGTCTGCTGCACTGTCTCAAGCACTATAGGAATGGAAAAAAAAATGTTTGCACCTGTTTAAAATCTCAACTGTGCAGTGTTGTGGTTCCTGGGCAACAGGCAGGAATTCTCAAAAGCTTGGTTGCACCTGCTCAATTGTTTCTTGCAGCTGTGTCATATGAGTGAGCGCACAGAGAAGCTTGTTAGCCGTTTGCTCGTGCTGTTACGTATTTTGTTTACTCTGAGTGTGAAAGATTCCTACTTGATGTAGACCTTGAACTATTACATTGGTTTATTATAAAGCTCATTATTTTCTCCAAATCTTTCATTCTGACTCTCAATTTTTTTTTTAATTAACTAGCTATTGACTGCCCTAGATAATGTGTATGTTAATTTCTCTAAAGGATACCTAGGGAAAGTAGATCTCTTTAGATTACTGGGTGGATGATAATATTTGTCCTGGTAGAGACATTTTGTGTTTGGCTCAGTTTCACCATGTTGGCAGCCCCACTATATGAGGCTGGATGTAGTTATTGATCCATTTAGCTGAACAGATTTGAAAGCATTTGGCTATTAGTGGACACATGGGGCATATTCAGAAAATTTAAGGGTATATTGTAAGATGATTTCTTGATTTGTGCATGAGTCTGTTGCAGTTGGGTGGAAGTGAGAGAGGAAAAAAAAGTAAAAGTTACTTAATGGTAGTTCTAGAAAAGGGGCTAAAATCCAGGTGTAGATTTCAAGGCTGGAATATTAACCTTTACTTTCATCCAGTCCTTGTCACCTGGTATTTTTTCCTAAGTGTTGATGTTTTAGATGTCAGTAGCTTTATTTTCTGATAAACATCTGAATTTTTAGTGTGGACAAGCTATGAGAGACTATCTAATGCTAATTAGGTGAAGCTCTTTAAATGCAATATAAAAAGTGGCAACTTAATATGAAAAAAGTATTTAAGTAAATAATTTGTTTGGTAGTCCCAAAGTCCTGATATTGAAAACTTATTCAAATAACTTGCATTATTCTCCTTAACAATACTACATATTTTTTTAAAAAGCCTAAGGAGTTTCCATTAGTATAGTAGCAAAATCTTAGAGCTTATGTATCTTTTTATCAATCCATTAAAAAAATTTTTTAAATCACCATAATATGGATTTAACCTCTTTTGGAGTAAGAAACATGTACTGAGATAGGTAGAGGATTATCCACAGCCTTATAATACAATGTTTTATAAGTGGTAAGTGGTCATTAAGAAATGAATGCATATATGAATAAAACATAGCTGGAGTTGCATTAGAAACAGAGGAATAGAGAGTCTTAGAAATTTGTTACTTGTTATATATTCTGAATGGGTCTTTGGACTTCTAGCTCTCATACTGCTGATTAGACAGAGATGAGACTACTGATAAATTCTGTCCTTAAAATGAGAAATGAATATGTAAGAATCGATCCTCATTATAATCAAGAATTTACATAACACTATTTGCAATATACTTTATTTTTGCTGACTATGAGAAAAGTCTTTATATTATTATTTGCACAATGCTGAGGCATTCAATGACTAAGTTACTGGTAACTTTAGAAATACTTTGCAGCGAGGTGCCTGGGTGGCTCAGTTGGTTAAGCGTCTGGCTTTGGCTCAGGTCATGGTCTCACAGTTTGTGGGTTCGAGCCTTGCATCAGGAGCCTGCTTCAGATTCTATATTTCCCTCTCTCTCTGACCCTGCCCTGCTTGCGCTGTCTCTGTCTGTCTCTCAAAAATAATTAAAAAACATTTAAAAAAAGAAATACTTTGCAGCATAGGAATAAACAAATCTGCATTGTATGATCAATGCCATAGGCTCCCTGAACAATCATTTTCTCTCCATCTCTCCCTCTCTTTCTGTCTGTGTCTCTTTCACCACCACTCCTTCCCACACTTTCCCAATCTCTACCTCACTGAAAACACGAAAATAAAATGTATGTTAACTCAAAAGTGCTGACACATAGGGGCACATGTACCCCAATGTTTATAGCGGCACTGTCAACAATAGCCAAATCATGGAAAGAGCCTAAATGTCCATCACCTGATGAGTGGATCAAGAAGAAGTGGTATATATATACAATGGAGTACTACATGGCAATGAGAAAGAATGTAATATGGCCATTTGTAGCAAAGTGGATGGACCTCGAGGGTGTCATGCTAAGCGAAGTAAGTCAGGCGGAGAAGGACAGATACCATATGTTTGCACTCATAGGTCTAATAGGAGAAACCTAATGGAGGACCATGGGGAGAGGAAGGGGGAAAGAAAATTGGGGAGAGAGAGGGACGCAAAACCTGAGAGACTATTGAATACTGAAAATGAACCAAGGGTTGAAGGGGGAGGGGGAGGAGGAAGGGGAAAGAAGGTGGTGGTAATGGAGGAGGGCACTTGTGGGGAAGAGCACTGGGCGTTATATGGAAACTAATTTGACAATAAACTATTAAAAAATAATAATAGAAATTTAAAAAAATTAAAATATGCACCAAAAAATGTATGTTAACTTTCTGCGGGTCAGATAAGACCAGATTATATTAAAATTCTGTAACTGTTTTTGCTAAACATAAGTAATGGGCCCTATGTTTACTGTATACATGTTTATAATTGTGGTTTCAGCTATCCACTAAATTTTAACTCTAAATAAGTAGAGATAAAGCCAAGTAGAGGTACAGTCAAAATAGGGTAGTTAAGACCTGCTTTGGGTAGGCCCCTCTCGAGATCCATTTGGTGTGGCATATGGCAGTCACGTGACAATGGCAAGGGGTGCAGAAAGAGCCCCTCTCTATCTAGTGCATCAAAACATTTTTTTTAGGCCTCTCAAATTTTGGTGCCACTAGTTGATGTTATTCATAGGTACCGGTAGGCTTGGAAGTACCTTTCCTCTGGGAACAGTTTTCCTTTCACCTTAGTTTACACCAGTCGGTGAGAGGCTGGTATGAAGGACATTGTTTTCTTTTCCACCCTAGAACCTTAGTGTGGTAGAATAAACTATATTCTTCTTTTAGTCTCAACATTAGAAATTAAGAGATGAGGCAAGAACATCGGTAGCTGCTTCACTGACTTGTACCAGAAATTTTAACATGGAATCCCCAGGAAAGAGAAATTACCTAGCACCCAGATTCCTGGGCATAATTACAGATTTTTCTGTTATGTTAGGGTTAAAGAAATAAAGGAAGAAAATCGACATTTATTAAGAATGTCTAAATATAATTTCTTTTTCTCCTTCCTTCCCTTCCACCTTCCCTTACTCATTTTCTTTCTTCTTTTTATTCTATATAGTAAATGGATGCCCACTATTTGTCAGACACAGCACTAAGCTAAATGAGCAAAGCAAAGTTCTTGTTCTGGTCTCTGAGGAGAGAGCATACAGACTAGGACAGGAAACATATTTTGAGAGCTCTTTTAAGTTTCATCACTTATTAGGAGTATAGACCCTGTCAACTTATCTAATCTTTGTTTCTTTGTTACTTCTTTGGAAAATTGGAAAAATAATAGTGTCTACCTCATATATTGTTAGATATCAGACAATACATGTAAAGTTCTTAGTTTGATGGTTTGCACATAGCAAGTGCCCAATAAATCTTAGCTCTACTACTATTGTTTCTATCATTACCACCACTACTATAACTTAGATACTGAAGAAAGACATCTAATTGCCTGAAAGCAGAAATCCTGGCCTGGTCATTGTCACATAGATCGTCTTAGAGTTTTTATCCAATGTTACCTCTGCTTCTTATGCCTAAGAAGAGATTCTAATTGTCATACAGTATTAGAACTTGAAGGGACCTAAATGGCCATCTATTTAACATCTTTATTGTATCCATAGTGAGGAAAGAAGCTCGGAAAAAAATTCATGAACTTGTCGATGTTATACAACCCAGTAGAGAGATGCAAATTTGACCCTTGACTTTTGGTCTAGTGTGAGGTACCTCATGTGGAATACCTTCTTACTAGTGATTTGAGAGCTAAATGCTTATCTCCAGGAAGTAAATGGACTGTCAGGTTGCAGGAATACTAACCTTAAGAAGAGCCATCACAGTACTGAATCTAAAAGACCTTCAGGTACTTTTATAATGGGATTAATTTTATCTAAGTTTATTGAAGCCTCTCAGTTTGTGTTTGTGAATAATAGATTTCTTCTTAAAGAGGATAAATTGAGTCAAGTTTAGCAAGACATTTACTATCTCTGTGACTTAAGATGCTTTAAAGAAGTTCCTGAATTGCAAATACCTTTTAGGATATCTGGATTCTAAATCTCTTGCCTGAGTTTGATTTTAGGAGCTTTGGCGTCCAAATTGCCTGTATTGAAATCCCAGTCCCAAACCTTAGTAGCTATGGGACCTGAGGAAGTTTACCTGACCTTACTAAGCTTCATTTTTTGTCTAAAATATGGTCATAAGAATATCTACCTTTTCAATGATGGATGTGAGGATTAAAGTAGATTAGGTATACAAAATACTTTATTTAATGTGCAACATTCACTAGTATTCCCTACATATTAATTTTCTTCCTTCTCCTCTTGTTAAAATATAAAAGTTGTTATGATACACTACATAGGAATTTAGAGGAAGTGTACGATTCACCCATTAAGAAAATTTATCCTGGCAAAGTTAAATTTTCAGTGATGGTGGTTGAATATCTCAGTTTGGAGTGGTTAGACTCACCGTTTCTAACTCTACATGCTACATGTCTGTAGAAGACTGGGGCTATTTAAAGAAAAACTTAGGATGAAGATAATCACACCCGCTTCAATGTCTGTGATTATGGAAATGGACTTTTCAATGGAAGGGCTGTTGATACAACTCCAGAAAACCAATCTCTTTCAAACGGTGAGGAACCTATCCTCCCCAATTAAACCATGGACTCTTACATGCAACCTAGTGAACTGAACATGGTTCTGTTGGGAAGGATGTCACAATATAAGTGGCCTCAGATGTAGGGAGCATAGTTGGCAATGAGTGAATGGCTATATAGGCTTTTTTTTCCCTTGGGAAGGAAATTAGTGTGGTAAAATATTCTGATACTCTTCTGTGCAAACCCAACAGTAGAAAAGTGGATTATGAATTTGTGTGTATGATTTCCCTTTACTTATCTTTAATAAAAACTAGATGATCTTAATTACAGTAAACCAGTTTTCTTTTTTACTGTCGTCCTATTTATATTCAATAGTATCTGCCTGAACAGCAATCAGAAAAGAAGGGGAAGAGCACTAGATAATACATGGACTAGACCATTACTCAGCAGAGTTGTCTTGCCTGATGTTAAGTGTACAGTTTTGACCATGATGAATCAAAGTAAACATTGATGATTAGTGAAATATTTAATTAGTTAGGTATTAGTTTGCTATGGCAGCTTGAACAAGAGAAATCTGTGTTCTCACAGTCCTGAAGTTTGCAATCAGTGCTTTGGCAGGGTCAGTTCCTTCTGAGGGCTGTAAGGGAATGATCTGTTCCAGGTCTTTCTCTCATCGATGTATAGATGGCCATCTTCCCCCCATGTCTTTTCACATTATCGTCTCTCCATGCTGATCTAGGTGTCCAGATTTCCCTTTTTTATCAGGACACTATTCACATATTGGACTAGGGCCCTATCTTATTTTAGCTTGATTACCTCCATAAAAAACCTATCTCCAAACAAGGTCACATTTTGTGGCACTTGGGTGGTTAGGACTCCAAGTTTTTTTTTTTTTTTTTTTAGAGGAGAGGGCTCAATTTAACTCTTAACAGTTGGGTTAATAGTAAACATTTATTGGGTGACTTTTGTATTCCAGATGTGTTGTATATATTATTGATAGTTCTCACAATGATCTATTAGGTGATGTTACTTTCTCCATTTATAGGTGAGAAAACTTAAACTCAGAGAGAATAAGCAGCAATATGTCCAAAATCACACAGCTAGTACGTGTTAAATTGCTAGTATTTGCACCCACGTAATTCCATGCTGTATTTTGAATGGATGAGCTTCATACAACCAAGTCACAAGCCCCCAGAATACTGAGTGCATTTAAAGTTCTTCTTCTTCTCTCTCTCTCTCTCTTTTTTTTTTTTTTGTCATATTAGAGCTTGTACCAAAGGACATTTTATCCCTAGAAAATGGTGTGTTGTGCTATTATTGCGAAATGCCCAGCACTGACTGCCTACCTCTTCACTCCGGATTTTTTTTTTCTGATAATTGTCTTTGAAGTCTTAGTATTTTAGCTCTCCTGCACCTGATGAAGCCTTTGGACAGGATAGATTCTGAATATGAACTGCATGGATTCATTCTGGCCCCAGTTTGTGTGGATGGCATTGAGAGCCAAGACATGCCCAGGGTCTGCTACTCAGCACATGTGCACGCTGCTCCCCTTTCTCTGTATTCTCCCTCATATTTGTTGTTTTTGCTGTTACTCTTAACAGGTAGTTGGTGATTTTTTTTCTCCTGTTATACAGTTCTTGCCATGAGTGATAAACATTGAAAGGGATGAGGTGTGAAGAATGACAGCATAGGAAATATCTCTGCTTACGGGAAAGCTAGTGCTCCTGTAGGTGTTTACTATAAACTGGCTGCCGCCTTGGTGCTTATGCAAACTGCAGAGCAAGGGGCATTGTGTACCTTATTTGAGTTTCCTATCTTACCCACGGAACAGTTTGTTTCTCGCTTTGAAGTTTTAAAGCAGAACTTGCTCATGACCCAATTTCACTAATAATTCTCTTAAGTAGCCCTTGTACTCATTTATAAGACTTTTTTTCCACCCACTGTCTGTCTACCCTGGTTTAAAAATTTTATATATGTACTTTTAAAAAATTGATTAGCTGGAGAGCTGCCCACTCCTCTGTGCTGTATAATAAGGATTTAAAAATTGCACACTGAATTCTGTATAGTGTAATTAAAACTGACCCACATTTGGACCTGAGTACACCAGGACTTAGCCAAACTTGCCATGAGCTGAGTTCTGGTGGCAGATGGGAACTAATGAGGACACACTCCACTCCAGAATTTCCCAGCTGCTTGGCCCCTTTTTGTACAAACAAGGTTTGGAGCGAAGTCCGGATCCCAAGAGCATGTTCTGTAAATGTGCTGTACCCAATGATTTGGGAAATGTTCTCACAAAATCAGGCTGTTTCAAGGTATCCTTAAGACCTCAGCTACTGTCAGATTTTAAACATGAAAATTAGAAGGGGTCTTTTGTGCTCTCTCCAACCAATTTCTAATTTTAAAGTGGATTAAAATCAGATTCTCTGTGCCCAGGGGTAGAACGATCACTCATATCCAAACCCGGAGATATTTGCAGGGGGTGGTCTCAGGACAGACTAGGTCTCCTTGCAACCTATGGATCTCTTCAACTGGTTTGATGTCCTGGGACTATTCAGGCAGATGTAATTGAATCAGTTTGAAGCAGCTGTAGCTGGCATGTGGTCTCTCAGATTGCTAGCACCTGCTTGTTTTTTTGCAACTCACTAGAGTGAGAGAAGTGCCAAAACCAGCATTGGTCTTGGAGCAGATAAAGCACTTCAGACCCTATATTCCATTCTCCTTCTAGTCTAGCCACATCATCATTGGTGCCTGAATTAATAAAGCCCCCTTTTCATGATTATGTCTGAAGTATACTTTTCCTTCTTATTCTTCTCAGGATTGGGATCCTGACAGTACTGACCAGTGCTAGTCCAAAAAAAAAAAAAAAAAAGGGAGTATAATGGTGATCAGGTGGCTTTGGGCTCTCTTATCATTAGACAACTGGGTAGCCTGTGGTTTGCAGAATCATTTAAATGAACGCACCAAATTCATTTGCTGTTCCAGCACAGTCTTATTGGCACAGAGAATGAACAGTTAATGTATAACAAACTGTGAGCTGTTATGGAATATGATAAATACATTTGCTTAGCGGGGGAATGTAAAATGGAACTATTTCTCTAATGTAACTCTAATCGACATGGATTTCTTCAACACTTATTATGTGCAAGAAGAGGTAGCCTACTAAAAATGGGAAAGAAAATTCTAGGACACCCTAAATATACAAAATATATTTTCAAAGATACAGATTTGGAATTTTTAAAAAAAAGTCTTAAATCCATATAAAAATGTGTATTTACTTAATCTTCTCTTCATCCCACTATATTATTTGATAGGCATATATTTAATCCTTAAATATTAACAATTTCCTACTATTTCATTTCAACCCAGAGATGATAAAGACAACATATGTATAGTTTATAGTTCATGTTAGAGTCCTTTTAACATGGTTTTGACATTGATGATCTTTTGAGAGAAACCAAGAGCCAAACTGAGTTTATGAAAAATAGTAATAAGTGAATTCTGAAAAATAATTTCATTATCATCAGGAGATGCCTACTTTGAAAGGCAGGCCTAGACACTATGGACATAGCGAGTCATATATGGTGCTTAGCTATAGTAATAGTATGGTGTTCTTGAAGAGATATGATATAAATTTAAAAATAAAAGGCAATAAAATAAGTCACTGTCAGTATTAAATTCATGCTTTAGACCTGGATTTGGTGCAGTGTCAAATGAATGCTGTAAAAGTGAAAATATAAGCACTTCTGTCAAATAAATGCCCTGAACCTATGTCCTCCTACTTCCCTTCGGTGCCCATGAGGGATGTCACCTATCTGTCATGGTTCTGTCTGCCATTAACCTAGAACTTGATCTAAGACTTCCTCCTGAAGTCAACACTTCAGACAACCATTACCAACTGATGGAAGTTGGATGGAAGATGAAGCCGATTTGCCATTACTGAAAGTCTTTAAGAACCAAAGATATTCTGTGGAGATGAGAGCTCTGAGCTGCAAGTAAGAAGCGAATTTTTTGAACTAGGCCTTGAAATAACATGAAACATAAGATATAAGTAACTTGAAAGGAGGAGAGATCATTTTCAGGCTGAGGAGTCCTATGAACAAATGAGTTAAGTTTGGAATTGCATGAATAATCAAGGACAATGAATAGTCCTTGGTTGTAAGTATAGAAGTGGTTATGTAATCATTAGTTAAAATTTTTTCTCCTCTTATAGACTATAAGTTTCACGAAGTATTATATTATCATTTATTATAAAATACCTTGTCAGGGAAAACTTCATTGACTTCTTCTGTCTAAATTAGGCTCTCCTACGTTCCTGTATTTTCTTATGTTTTTCCTTCATGGTATATAATTCACCTGACAGTTTGGGGAGCACTTTTTCACTGCAGATATTCTATATTTAAAAACTGATGTGATTCAAAGAGGATTTTGTCCTATATAAATGTATGTAACAATATTAAAAAAAAACTTTTTACTTTTATAAATACTATAGCCCTCTCAACACTAATTTGAGGGAGTTTTATTTTAACCATAGCATTTAAGAATTTTAGTACATTTTTCTCAGTTCGGGGAACAAAGGGACAAGACATTATAGTATAAGGAGTGTGAGGTTTACAAATAGAAGATCTGGATTTAAGTTTCTGCATTACATCTTATTGGTTATGAGATATTGGGCAGACCCTAATGTGCTTTTAGCCTCAGTTTGCTCATCTGTATATTGGAGGTGACAGGACACCAAAGCACTTTGTACATATAATTAGGCCTTATACTTCTTTTTTCCCTCCTCCTTTTCTTTCTTTTCCTTTGCCCTCATTATCATACTACCCTGAAACCATGTACTAAAATGTTTAACATGGTCTACTGTATAGATCCTCCTTTCCCTAAATTTTTATTATTTGCTCTAGCTCTGTTTTATTGTGCACAATGAATTGAGCATTACACTTAATCTAAAAAGCAAGAATTTAAGAAACACTCCATAACCTAGTCCTTAGTAATACTTATTGTTGAATCATTTGCTCCTCAATAACTCAATAGCTCCTCAATTCTCTTTCATTTGAAATATAACTATTTAATATTAATGATTTATATAGAGCAACTATTTTATATGGATCCATTTATTTTTAAATTTTTTATATTGATCCATTTTAAACATTATGTGTTTGATATATTCATTTAATCATTCATTCAGTGGAAATTGTTCTAGCTATTGACATAACTCTGTTCACTTTTGTGGAAAATCAAATAGCTGTGTCCTGGATAGGGAACGCGCGGCAAAGCAGAACACTGCTTTCCGGCCTTGCTGGAAGCAGCAGCCATGCTTCACTTATCTAGTTAATGTATATCTAGGGGGCCCTCACTCTGCTTATCTAGTTAATGTGCATCTTGGGGTTAGGTCTTGCCTATGCTCATAAATTCCCTAGACCATGTTATCACATGGAATATTTTACCCTGTCTTAACTTGTTTTCTGCACATTTTCAGTACCTTCTCACGAGCACGTAGCCCACTGACGTATTGCACATTGTTTCCCTAAATAGATGCTCAGGAAATAAGAGCTTGAGCGCACCTCCTGGAGACTTCCCTTAGCCTCCCTCTCTCTGCTCTTGCATGGATTCTTCAGTAATCCTGTCTGCCATCCTTAGCTTTGCTGGACAAAGCCGAAAGCCGAACCCACAACTTTCCACCTGATTGTAATAAATACCTTAATCATCTACATCTTGCTGAGCTAATAAAGTGTTTGCCGACCAAGGTCTCCAAAAACAATTTGAATATAAATGAACTCATCTCTGAGTCTTAAGGACTATTTATTCCCACCATTAGAATATTTGGTGACTAGAAGATTGATCAGAAGGTTGATTCACTAAAATGTACTAACTACAGAAACAATTTCATTTACTAATAGTCCATGATTACTGCATTTCTCTTAGGTTAAAAAAAGAGAGAAAAATAATCATTGATATTTGCTGTTTCTTAGATAATTCCTTCAATATTTTCTGATTTGAACATGCAACATTTAATGATGTATATCTACATCAATCATCCTTATGATTTTGAGGGTCTTTAAGGGAATTTTTGAAAATAATTTCTAATTTAAATATATGCATTTCTGTATATTTAGGGTAAAATGTGTGAGTAGATCTTTTATCTCTCAAAATATATTTTCTTTAAAATACTCAATACTTCCACACTATTTACTATGCTCATTTTTTTGTTAAGATCAAAATAGGATTGGACTATAGGACATAACTTTTTAAAGATAAAAAATGTGAGTTAGGGGCTTTTGAATTTTGAGATTTAAGTAAGTATAGAAACATATGATATTTACAGAAAAAATTGGTAAGTTGAATTACCTAAACCTGTTGCTTTTATAATGTCTTAAATTTATATAACAAATGAGATAGCTGAAAAAATGGTTAATTTGGATAGTAGGAGACAAACATAATTTTTAATCATGCTGGTCTGATGCCTCAAGCAAAGCAATGCATACTTATTAGTGTCTTTGCCAATGCCAGGATGGGATAAACCCTAGGCCAAAAGAAATTGATTTTTTCCCCTGTATATTTTTCACTTGATGTCATACTTAAATTTCCATTGATCAAAAACGGGTATATTTATTTTCTGAATCCAGTTCTTCAACAGCATAAATATTTTTTAATTCATTGACTGATTTAAATTATGTTTACTTAAGTGATTTTATGAATATTTTTGCTATTGATCATGTACCATCATAAAATGTTTGTTATTTATTCCTGTCAATATTTCACTTAGGATTCTAAAAAATATAAATTTCATAATTTTCTTTTAAAATGTTTATTATCTCATCATTTTCTTTTTTTTTAATTTTTTAATGTTTATTTATTTTTGAGAGAGAGAGACAGAGTGGGAGTCGAAGAGGGGCAGAGAGAGAGAAGGAAACACAGAATCTGAAGTAGGTTCCAGGTTCTGAGCTGTCAGCACAGAGCCCAATGCAGCTCGAATTCATGAATCGCGAGATCATGACCTGAGCTGAAGTCGGCTGCTTAACTGACTGAGCCACCCAGGTGGCCCTATCTCATCGTTTTTTAAAAAAAATTACCAGCACCCCTGTTTAAGACCAGTCTTTGACTTCCTTCAGAGTATGGGATTAGAAGAGGTTACATTAGTTTGGGATAGAATTTTTCCATAGGATTTAAGGAGGAATAATTCTAAATAGTGAGCGGTATATTCCTTTTAAACTTGACTTAGGACTACTAGCAACCATCACGGCAACCTCCCAGTACTTTGAACTTTCGTTAAACTTCTCTGCCCTTATCAGTTGGAGACTTTGAGGTCACCATTTGCTCTCATGAAACTGCGGTGTCAGCTTCCACTTTTTTTGAGTACAGAGAGAGTGTATTACTTTCTTAGGATGACTATAACAAATTGACACAAACTGGGTGGCTTAAAGCAATTTATTCTCTCAATTCTGGAGGCCAGAAGTCCAAAAGCAAGGTCCAGCATGGCCACAATCCCTTCGAAGGTTCTAGGTAAGAATCTGTCTGGCCTCTTATAGCGTCTAGTGGTCCCAGGTGTCCCTTGGCTTTTGGCAGCATAAGCTCAGACTCTGCCTCTATCTTCATATGGTCTTTTCCTCTGTCTCTCTGTTCTCTCCTCTTTTTATAAATATGCCAGTCATTGGATTTAGGGCTCACCTTAAATCTAAGATGATTTCATCTCCAGATGCTTAACTAATTACATCTGCAAAGACCTCATTTCCTAATAATAGTCATATTATGAGGTCCCAGGTAGACAGAGATTGTGAGCGACAGTATTCAACTTACTATAGACAGTAACTTTATTTTTCCATAGTAAATATATGTGGAAGGCTTGTTTACATATCATGTATTGATCCTTTCTCCCCTCTGCAGTTGACACAATTTTTCTGCTCGGAATTTATAGAATACTTGTTGCCTTAGCTCCTTAGTATTTTTTACGGATTTAATTGAATCATGAGTCATTCTCTTGCATATTCTTTTAAACTACTGAAACTTTTCTTATTGTAAATGCTAAACTTGAGGCATAGAATCTTTAATGCACAGGGTTACAGTTACTCCAAAGATGCAGAGCAAAATTAAAAACTGACTTTGGTATCATTCAGTTTTTTTGTGAATCCTTGTGTGTTGAGATACCAAATACTTCATTAAGTACAATTTTAAAATAGCTTTATTCATAACCTACATCATTTTTTCATGGTGATCTTCAGATTCTGTAAACCAAGTATGCAACTGAAATTTAGTGTTTAGAGTGACAAAGCCATTGTACTCGATTTTAGCTGTTGAAACCATGAGCTAACTAAACTAATCTCTCTATATTTAACATAGGCAAGGTCTTTATTAGAGAATCATGAATTTGGCTATCTATAAAAATATACATCCATTAAGTGATAACTGGAAGTCAGGAGTATCCAGGACCTGATTGAAAATGTAGGGCCCAGCTCAGAAAGGTCAATTTTGAACTCTCCATAGCCAGTTAGTGACTGAGATAGAATTTAAGCTCAGTTCTGCCCACCTGAAACATTGCATTCTTTGTACTTCTCCCAAGTTGATTCTGAAGTTGTTGAAAGTGTTTTTTTCTTGCCTATAAGAAATAAATTACTATTTCTTTTTTTTAAATTTTTTATGTCTTTATTTAGAGAGACAGAGACAGAGAGTGAGCAGGGGAGGGGCAGAGAGAGAAGGAATCTGAAAGTAGGCTCCAGGCCCTGAGCTGTCAGCACAGAGCCTGATGTGGGGCTTGAACCCATGGACTGAGATCATGACTTGAGCTGAAGTCAGGCACTCAACTGAGCCACCCAGGCGACCATGGAATAGATTACTATTAAGGTGAGGGTCAACAAAGGGACCAAAGTAGAGCCATTCCTAAAACAATTGGAATAGAATTGAAAGCATTTTTTTTGTCCTTTCCAGCTCATGATTATTGTCTGTTACAGGTATTTTCTTTAAGAATACTCAATGAATTAATAATTTGAATTTAAAAAATGATAATTAGTAGAGTGATAATATGAATTATGACCAGTCTTATCTACTGAACAATTCTTTTAAGTTACAGCTTTTATGGTGCACTTGTTTTCTGGTTAACACATAATAGTAGGCTCATAGGACATAAAAATTTAGAAGTATTAGACTTCCTTGTCAGAAAAAAAATCAGGATAAAATAAGAGATGGCAATGAAAATTAGATATTTTCTGGAATAGTGATAGAGTTAAATGTAAAAAAAGTGATTTTGATTTGCAAAACTGTGATTAGCATCCAAACTATATTAATTAACCTATTTTTTGTGTTTATTTTGAGAGAGAGAGAGAGAATGTGTGTGTGTGTGTGTGTGTGTGTGTGTGTGTGTGTGTGTGTGTGCATGCGTAGGGGAGGGACAGAGAGAATCCCAGGCAGTCTCCATGCTCAGTATGGGAGTCCAGATCCAGCCTCAGGACTCAATCCCACAACCCTGAGATCATGACCTGAGTCAAAATCAGGAGTTGGATACTTAGCCAACTGAGATACCCAGGTGCCCCCTAATTAACCTATTCTAGTTTGTCTCGTTCTTGTTGCTAGCAGAACCAAAGAGAACAACGTATCCTGATAAATTCCAGATTCCTCTCTGGTATGGATCACTCTCTCTTAACACCATAAAGAATTCAGACCTAGCTGCAGGCACTGGAGATAGAGATCCAAACAAGAAGATGCTGATGCGCTTGTTGAGCATCAGAGTCTTGATTTTGGCTAAGGTAATGATCTTATGGTTCGCGAAATTGAGCTCAGGGTCGGACGCTGCGCTAACAGAGTCTCTCTCCCTTTCTTTCTGCCTCTGCTCCACTCGTGCATGCTCTCTCTCTCAAAACAAACATTTTTAACATGAAGACCCTGCTCCTGTACCTCATGGACTTATTACAGCAGTGGGTTGCTAGTGTGTGTGTGTATGAAGAGATCATAAGCAATTTCAAGTTCACAAATACATAAATAAGATATGTTTAGAAAGTAGTGTGTGCTATTCAAGAAGTATAACAACAAAAAATAGGATGAAGAATGGCTGTGGGGAGTGGTCATGAGTGGACTTTCTGAGGAAATAATACCAGAACTAAATTAATGCTGAATAATATGAAGGATCCAGTCAAGGGAAAATCTGGATACGAGAAATTCAATCTCTGTATTCCTCCAGGTTACTCAGGATTGTGCTCCCGAGGTATATATGTATTAGCGTAGAGGAGTAAGGGGATGCATGCCCCGTCAGTTAGCTATTAACAATGTGATTAAGTAAGAAGTAAGCTTCAGGAGCAACCAGTTGATTCTGCTATGTATTCTGCTAGTAAACACAGCAACAATAAGTACTCAGAAATGGACTAAAAACGCTCAGCTATATCTCCTTAAAATTTAACAAATTTGGTGTTTGTGAAAACCAAAGTTGGTTTGGCTAGAGGGACTGGATTCATTGCTACTCTTAGACATCCTGGTCAGTTCCATCGTGCACTGTGGTGCCAGGCATTGGTAGAGGAGGCACAGGGATTCTTGAAGCATCATTTATCCTTTTTGCAAATCATTTCTTCTAGGAGTAGCATCATCTCCTTACTTCTTTTTCTGTGTATGCAGGCTGTGAGTGAAAGTGAAAGGTCAAACTGAGTATCTTCAGATTTAACTTTTTTTTTAAGTATTACTCTCATAGCAGGCCAAGATATAGCACAGAACTTTTTAGGACTATGTAATTACCTTTCCATTTTAGGTGAGTACAGGAAATCTATTCTTTTCATCTTTACTTTCATTCCAAAGTAGAAACTTCTCCAAACGCTTCATTCAAAATTAAATTGTTTATCTCTAACTAGACAAGGACGTGTGGTGGTAAATTATTGAAATTGATGAGATTTGATTGAATTTTCCTGAGTTTAATGTAGGTCTAATCAACATTACACTCACAGCATTATTATTTTCCCATTGCTTGCTGCTGTAACAGATGACAGCATTACCATGATCCAGGCTGATACTATATGAAAAAATGCACAAGGAAGTAGACAGTCTACTGTGGGCATTTGAAAAATGGAGCCAAATAACATTTTCAGAAATGATTTAGTTTTTAGATAAGAAGGCTTAATTTTTTTTTTACCAGAGAAACTAAAAAATCTATTCATACAATTTTTGATACGCTTTACCTCCATTCCAATTTATAAACCAAACTATGATGTGATTGATAACACAACATTGTTATCCGTTATACCATTGTAGGAATCATGATTCTGTTCTTATCACAATCATGGCAACCAGAAATGGAAGAAAGAACTACTTTCTCAGAAAAAAACACAGTACAAACTCTTCACTATGTAACCTAAATGAGCATATTATTTGTCATCCAAACCATGACTGAGAAATTTTGCTTTTAAAAACCACTATCTAAGGGACAAGAATGTTAAGTCACAATGGAAGGTCATTATCATGCTACAGCTTCAGATACCACAAATTAAAAAGATACAGAGCACTTCTTACAACTTACAATCATGCACTAAAATGTTATAGAATATCACGTACTTTTTAAAGAGTTTGTATGGCAATATATGCCTGAAATTATAAAACATTTTTGACATTTTGTTCTACGCAAGCTGTATATTTGAGAGCATATATCAATGACCAATTCAAGAAAACAGCTGGGCCGAGGTTAGAAGTTGGCAGTAAAGCATATAAGAAATATATTTCTGGTCAGTTCTGTTTGGCATATTTCAACACCTGAGACCTGTTAAGACCCAGAAGCAATACTTATACAGAGAGTATATTTAGTTTATTCAGCTTTTCAAAAATTTCAGCAATATACGTTGTTTCCTGTCATCATAAAGACATGAATACAGTTTGTCTACAAAGTACCAAATAGAGATTTGTTCATTGTAGTAGCTATAGACTCGCAAAGTAGGAATTGAAATCTCAAACATATTTATCCACTATTCTGTAGTGGATTCTTAAGACATAAAAATATAAACTGTAGAATTTAAGATAATTTACATACCATCTTTCTAATGTAATTCAGTTATTTTACATATGAGGAAATGGAAACAGCCAGTAGGTCTAGACTAGTACTGAGGAGGGGATTGGGCGAGGCAGTTCTCTATTTCCTTAGACTCTGTAACATTGAGCAATCGTTTCTGTTGGCTTTATCTTAAAAATGCATGCACATGGTAAAAATAATTGGAAAATAAAATGGTACACAAGGATATGAATTGAAACATTTCTTCCTCAACTCACAGTGCTATTGCCCGAGTTAAACAGGTCCAAGTGTATTTATGTACAGAAATGTACCAACATACTTTGATTTTAAAAACAGAGGGAAAACAAATAAATTAAAGAGAGAATCATATCGTTCCAGTTTTCCATGTATTTTGTTTTCTTAATACCATATCTCAGAGATTTTATGGTATTTAGACTATAGTATATTATGCTATATCATCTTTTTTAATAGCTGCCTAATTTCATTTTATAGATATAACAAAATGTATTTAACTGCTGGCTAATTTATGGACATTTGGTTATTTCCAATTTCTTTTCTATTCAAAAAATATTAAACAGCCTTCTACATATATTGTGTACTCATTTTAATATCCATAATATAATCTCCTAGAATATTTTCATAATTAAAATGTTATGGCTATTAAAATTTTTCCCACATAAACATTGCTCTTTTTTTTAAGTTTATTAATCTGAAAGGGGGAGAGAGAGAGACAGAGACAGACTGACTGTGCATGCAAGTGGGGGAGGGGAAGAGAGAGAAAGAGAGAGAGAATCCTAAACAGACTCTGTACTGTTAGCACAGAGCCTGATGTGGGGCTCGAATGCATGAACCCGTGAGATCAAGACCTGAGCTGAAATCAAGAGTCGGACAGCTTAACTGACTGAGCTACCCAGGTACCCTACCTTATAAACACTGTTCCAATGGATTCTTCTAACAGCAGTGTATGAGGATTCCTGCTTTTCTACAACTCCACCAAAACTGAGTTTGAACAACTTTTTTCTAATCTGAAAACCGAAAATGATACTTTATCATAATTTTGATTTGCTTTTCCAATTTATGAATTAGATTTAAAAACATTTACAATTTTTACTAGTATTTGTATTTATTTTTCTGTGACTTGGCTACTAAACCTTTTTTTCTTTTTCTATAGAGGTTTTTATAAAATCTTTTATTGATGTATATAACCAGCTTGTATATTATGGAAAATAACACTTTCTACAAGGGGTGTTTAAAATTTTTTTGTTTTGGGGGAACCTGGTGGTTCAGTTGGTTAAGCTTCTGACTCTTGATTTCTGCTCAGGTCATGATCTCACAGTTCTTTTGAGGCTATCAGTGAAGCCCCACTTGGGATTTTCTCTCTCGCCTGCTCTCTGCCCCTTCCCAACTCACTCTTGACCACACATTCTTTTTCCCTCTTAAATAAATAAATAAACTTTAAAAAATAATAAAATATAATATTTTTTAGTTTTTAATATGCTTTTTGACTTTTAGTAGAGTCTTTTTCTGTGACTATGTTTATCCATCCTTTCCTTTATGACATAGAAAGCTATAAAAAATTATCCATATTTTTTCTAGTACATTGGTGATTTAGTCTCTTTCAATATTTACAATTTTAATTCAACAAAAATTTATTTTTATGTATTATATATTTAAAAATATTTATTAACACTTATTTTGGGGCATGAAAACAGCTATTTTTATTTCATTATATGAAATAAAAGAGACACTTTTTGGTCCCCTGAACTTTTTAAGAAGACACTACAACACTAAGACAAAAAAAATGCTAAAATAAGAATTAAAATGTCAAAATTGGCATATTTTTCTTTTATTTATCAATCACTGATGTCTATTGTTTATGACATAGGAAATTCCCAAGGAACTTTTTTACTTGTGAGAATAAATTATTGTATTTTGATAATTCAAGCAATGATTAAATCAGTGAAAGCATCATAGAATAAATCAAACCCCTAGCGAGATACTTTTAACAGTAATTCCAGTTCATATGGTAATGTTAATTTTACTTACTTAAGAGAAGCACTTACTTATCAGTAAGACCTTATAACTGTACAAATAAAATCAAAATATGAACGTCTTAATTTAAGCAGGTTGAAAGTAGCCAGGTGATAAATAGACATATTTGAACCTCAAAAAGTCCCCTTGAGGTCATCTTTATTACCCAAGGGCACTTACTTTGTTTGGTTTTCTAAGCTTCAAAAGCAGTTGGAAGACTAGAAGGGCTCTGATGGCTGCCAGGTTTGAAAGTTTGTAAGTAAGCAAAGTAAATTAAATAATTAAACTAGAAAAGTGGACTACTTAGCAATAACAGAATATTCTTTAATTTAACAGCTATTCTAGTCATGATTGACATTGACAAGGAGAGACATAAGGACAGGTGAGATGTGAACTCTGAGGGACAGGAATCAGGAAATATAATTTAACTTTTTCCTACCCTTTATTTTTAATAGAATGTTCATTTTTCTCTTGTAAAAGTAATGCGTCCGCGTGGTAAAACTATTTGGAAAACACAAAAAAAAGCAGAAAAGAAGACAACACAATCACCCTTGATACTACTATTGTCACTTAGAAAAAGATCATTATTAACATTTTGATGTGTGTATGTATGTGTGCATGCAAATACATAGGATTATACTCTGCATGATTGTGGATTCTGATCGCTCAACCAGCAATATGTTATAAACATTTGTTTGCATTAATAAATAAATTTTCTGTGGTATAATTTTTTTTTATTTTATAGTATTCCCCTCAATGGATGTGTTATAATAATTTAGCTAGTCTCTTACTCTCGGACATGTAAGTTGCTTCCAATTTTTTTCTATTAAAAATAACATATGGAGTTCCTGAGTAAGCATCTGACTTCGGCTCAGGTCATGATATCACGTTTCTGAGTTTGAGCCCCGTATTGGGCTCTGTGCTGATAGCTTGGAGCCTGCTTTGGATTCTGCATCTCTGTCTCTCTCTGCCCCTCCTCTGCTCACTCTCTGTCTCTCCCTCACTCAAAGATAAATAAACATTAAGAAAATAAAAAATATGTAACATGATGAATGTGTTGTGCACACATTTTGATGAACATACTCGATTATGTCCTTTGGAGAAATTACTATAAGCAGACTAGTAGAGTCACAGATATATGTGTTTTTCAAGCTTCTGATGCATTTAGCTATACCACTTACCTATTGTTGCAACTTGGTCAGCAGTCTCTGCAAATGTCTGGTCATATCTTAATCAGTTCTTGATATGTAATTTTATATGGCTCAAAGGAAAACTACCAGTGGTGTAGGAAGTATGAGTACAGAGAGGTAGGGGGAGGTCAAGCAGAGTTAAGTGACGTTTTTGTTTAGGAGATGTTGCGGGTTGCCACAGGTTATGGAGAGCAGCTCCAAAAGGAACTTGCATTTTCAGAAGCAGCTCAGACTCTGAATGTTACCTTGGCACAGTTGAAATGTCCCTATTTGCTTTGAGGCAATGGCCTGACCCCTCAGGCGCACCCCATGTATTCAGTGATTGAGACCACTTACTCATACTAATCATTGCCCACAGAAAATACATAAAAGATTTGTATTCATCACTCAGTATATTTTGCTCCTCAAGTGTCATGAAACATTCAGGGTATATTAACTGGCAAATGCACACCTGGAGTATGTTACTTAGCTTTAGAAACTGCTAATTTAAAAAAATCAAATATTTAATTTTGAGGAAAAAAATCAGTTTTGGGTTTTGAGCATATATATCATCTTTCATTTTGGCCCAATTAACCCAGCAGGTGTGTGCAAATTAGGTCACTACTTTGTCACCGTGGTAACATGCTTTGGGGAGGTGGATCTTTACCACCTCCAACACAGGTGATGTTGGCTGAGTTAGTATTAGGAGATGCTTTACAAACAAATAAGGGGGAGTTTAATCTGTCAGAGTGTAGAAAATAGGTCTGATGCCAGGTACCAACAGATAATAGTCTATGACATGAAAAGTAAGTATAACCTCAAATTTATATCCACAAGAGATAACAAATGAACCTTAGAAACAGAACTTTCATGTAAAACTTACTGATAATCACTCACGAGGTGATTGCCTCAGTCTATCATGGAGCAAGGGGTATGGCAGTCAGGGTCAGGTTCCCTGGAATTTAAGAATTTTTTGAGCCAAGTCATGGTTTTCAGCCAATCAACACTTTCCTTTCCCCACATTACAGGGACTAGAATCTCGTCAGTACGTAGAGGTTTTTTAAAAGGACAGTGTTTAATCATTTCTTTTAAAAACTATTTAGGATCATTATTTGGAAGTGCTCATGGGTTAGGAAGTTGGCAGACTTGGTCCATGCCAACACTCCAGCATTAATATAAGTCTCCAGCTCAGGCTTCTTCTCACCAGGTGGAAAAATCAGACATGCTTCAAGATCGCTGGTGGAGATTGTGCAATCTGTTCGGCTGCCGAAGGTTCCAAAGCACGTGGGCATTCTGCAGCCCCACAGAGTGGTAGGATTTCTTCACTTGTCACTGACAAGTTCACACTTCTTTTGGTCATTAAAACTGTAAATCTGCATTATCAGATGCAGAAAACAGGCCAAACTACTGATATTAAATATGTTCCCAAGAAAACGCATCTTCTGTGACCTCTTCCAGCACCCACCTATGATTATATTTTCATTGAGCCTGTGGGGCCAATTCATATATGGCTTTATGTTTTTTAGTTTATCCCACTATATTGCCTTGTATCTGTATCATTTGTTATAATTTTGAAGTATTTTTGTATACCATATTTCATCTTTTGTGGTATTTTACACATGGCATTTCAGAAACTCAAATCCCTCTAGTGTTTATTTTCAGTTGGTTGTGACCGCAGCTTTATTACTTATTTCATGTGTTTTCAATAGTTAATATTTACAAAACACTGAACAAACTCTTCAAGATTGCTTTCTATAATCTCCCTTTCCATGTGTCAAAGATGAGAGGTAGAGAAGAGTCATAGTGACTTACCCTGTGTCACAGAGTGTATGAATTCACTTTCAAAGGAGGATCAAGGAACCTGGTTTCCAGGTTTTTTTTTCTTCTCTTATTTAAATCTCCCAGTAGTCTTTTGGGTTTGGAGAATTACAAAATGGTGCCGTTACAAAGTGGAGAGACCCTTGGCCCAACTCTTCACCTCTCACTTCTCCTTCAGCATGTATTCTCTCCCTGTATTCAGGTCTTCCTTTCCCATCTACTGCCCAGCGGATGCTGAAAACCACTTCTTTTGAAGAGTTGGTTCATAACATAAAGCCCTGAAGTCTCAGTAAAATCTGTTCTTACTAAGGGTAAAGGTATGCATTTTTCAGTGGAGAACAGGATGTCATATCTACCCTGACCGTTAGTGGAACAAGGCCTGTGGCAGCACAAATTAGCATTGGAGCAGAGCTTTATCACAGTGGAATCCCAGGTGGATTTAGGAATAAGATTCCAAACAAAAATATGTGGAGGGATTGAATCCATCAAATCTAATAAAGGAATTATAGTAGATTCAGGGAACTTGGACCCATGAATTGTAGTAACCAAGCTGGGGAGGAAATGGGCAGTTAAACAAAGTAGTGCTGTATCTTTCATTGTTTGATGAAATAATTTTTGCCCCTTTTAACTGGTATGTAAAAAAAAAAAAAAAGCCTGGTGTATTTGAAACAAAGAGCTTACACAGTCACTGAGCTGGTTGGTTTTTATACCTTCCTTTACTGAGTATTGTCCTTCAGTACAATACAGAGCCATTTCTTTGTTCTCACAAGCTAGCAGTTAAATTGTATGTAAATGTATGCAAATTAGATGCTGTCTAATAAAGAGAGTCATTAGATGGAAGAAATATTTAGTTTAGGAGAAAAAAGCAGGTGTATTGTGTAAAAGAAAATGTAAGGCTACAAAAAAGCCCAAACTTTTGTGGACAGTTATAGAAAAAAAATTATTAAAATAGATTTTTAAAAGACTTACGTCTTCCTGACCTTTCCTTTGTGCTTATATATATGTGTGTGTTTTTTAAATATTTACATATAAAACTAGGGGATTGGCTTCCTTCCCAGAATTACTGGAAGCACCTTCACCAGGAACATTTGGACTTGAATAATCTCCACAGCAGCATTTTCTTTCTTGAATTAAATGAATTGTAAAATGGATGATTGGCTCAGGAACACTGACTGCTTATGTGGGTTCCTTTCCTTTGGGTTGAGAGGCTTATGACTCCATGGTGGGTAGCTTGCAACCGATGATCCTGGCTACTTGAAGGTTCACCTTCCAAGCTACTGCACCCCAGCCTTATAAAAGGCTACTGTAGGTTCCTTAAAAAATACATAGACTATAAACTTCTTTAGAGGAATCAACGGTTTAAGACCTTTGAGCTTGGTCAATGCTATGTTGAATGTTTAGCACAATACTTTGCACTTATTAGGCACTCACATTTATTTTTAAATGATTAAGTGAATGAATAAATATAGAAAAAGTAATTTGATGTATGTTAAACATTTTAATGGTCAATAAAGTGGTTATGGGTATGTCAAACACCTTTGTAGTCCCCAGAAAACAGTAAAGCAATTGCCAGATTTGCATAGAGCAGTTACAGGTTAAGTGCACAGTGCAATAAATACTTCACTGTCCAGTTTCCTCAAGCCCGCAGTAACAAATGTGTCAGGTGCTTACCGTGTCCATCACTCATTGTGGTGGCTGTTGTGGGTAGGGGGCAAAGGTGAAAAGGCAGAGTGGTTTCTCTCTGGGAGCTCCTAGTATTCCAGAAGAAGCAGACACATACCTACTTAAAACAGCAAACCATACACAGTAGAGTTACAGCTAAAATATTATGGGAGCACCAGAAAGAGAGAGAGGGGGGAGAGGGGAAGGGGGAGGGGAGGGAGGGAGGGAGAGAGAGATTCTGACTGAAGAGCGTCTGAGATGGTTTCCTGGAGGAAAGTGGGATTGAAGGAATCCTTTGAAGGTCATCAGGAGCCGATATTGGCCATGGTGGGTGGAGAAAAGAAGGGTTGCAGAATTCTCTAAGGTGCAGTACCAAGTTAATAGAAACATACTAGATATTCTTCTAATCTCCTATGAATTTCCAGCAACAGTTTGATTTTAACTTCTGTGGAAACACAAATGAGGGGCTGTCATGGATACATGAATGACAAAAGCTAAATTATAAATCCAACTCAAAATTTTAATCACATTCAGCTATTGAATAGGAAATAAGGTAAAGTATACAAAAAAATTTATAACTTTTTAATTCTAAGGCATTAGATATATAAAATTGTATTGCTGTTCATAATGTTTAAGGTTGTCCATGGTATGTAATAAAATTTAGGGGATAAGAGGTTTAGAGACCTAGAATTGGGGAGTCTCATGCATAGGTAGTGCATTACAGTTTACAAAGTAACTTCCTAAATTACTGTTTTTATTTTATCACAGCAACTTTTGAGGTTTCAGAACTGGCCTTATTATTTCCATTTTGCACCAAAGTTCTGAGAAGTGACTTAGCCAAGGTCACAGGGTAAATATCAGAGCCACGTTTTCCTGAAAGGCTGTCCAATTGTTTTCATATACCTTATTATCACCCAGAAACAGTGGATAGGATAGTTCTATAGCTACATAAGAAGCATACCTCCTGGGTACACCTGGATGGCTCAGTCAGTTAAGCATCCAAGTCCTGGTTTCAGCTCAGATTATTTCATGGTTCACGGGATTGAGCCCTGCATCAGGCTCTGTGCTGATAGTGCAGAGCCTGCTTGCGATTCTCTTTCTCCCTTTCTCTCTGCCTTCTTTGACTCACATTCCTGTGCATTCTCTCTCTCTCTCTCTCTCTCTCTCTCTCTCCCCTTCCCTCCCTCCCTCTCCCTCCCTCAAAATAAACGAAAAATAAATTTAAAAAGAAAGAATCCTATATCCTTGTTCTTATTTGATTCCAAACATTTTTTGCCTATTTGGTTTTATAGCCCCATGTTGTCCATTTTGTTATGGGTAAAATATGCAAGTCTGAAACTGAGGAACGCACACATGGGCCAGAATGGGTATTTTGATAACTGATGTGGATACGAAAATCATGGGTCTATGGATTGAAAGCATTTTAATGTATTTTCTTGACTTTTGAGTAAAAGAAAAGATTTCAATGTGAAGGTGAAAAATATGCTGTACCGAACTCATCTTGGAGGTAACCAAAGGGCTGTGGGACTAAGAGCTTTTGATATTACTTAGTGCTTATTATTGTTATTATTATTATTTCTTTTTAATTATGCAAAGTGCTAATCAGTTTGATTATGCACAGTGCTAATCAGGTTAATTATGCAAAGTGCTAATCAGTTCTTCTTGAAGCACAAGAGGAGAGCAGAGGTGCTGGCGGTGAATGGCGTTGGTTGATGGGGTAGTCACGGCAGTCACTCCTTATTAAGATAGGAGTAGACAAGATAGAAAGCGGGATTTATCCATAAAAATAAGGAGGAAAGGAGAGAAAACTATGAGCCATGAAAGACTGTGGTTTTGGCAGGACGGTGCTTACGCATCGAAAGCTGTTTTTCCCCCTGTTGCATAGTTTGGTTGGATAGTCTCTGCTATATTTTGAAGGCACTCGTTTGAAGCCAAAAAGACTGCAGAGGGAAAGAAACAGAGTATTGTATAGCTAGACAAGTTGTCAAAACAACTTATTGTAGTTGGCAAGCACCAATTCCTGGGAGGACAGTAGAGGAAGTAGAATCTAATAGACCTATACTTGAAAGAGGACATCAATAAAGAGAACTGAACAATTAAAGGAGTGCCATTCTGATAAAATAAGCAGGGCCATCTCACCACTGCATTGTTAGTGGGATGGCCGTCTGTGGAGCATATTTCCTGAGATGAACTGAGGGCTTCTCAGTGCTTGCTGGCAGTGGTCTCTACTGAGGGTGGTGATGACGAATATGACAATAAGAGTTTTATGTAATAGCTCCTAGTTGGATCAGCTTTGTTGCTGCAGAAATCAAAGTGAATTTTAATATTAACTTTCAGGTCTGTGCTTATTAAGCTGGGTGACTTCCTGTGAAGATGAGTTTATAGCAATATGTTCATATGTTTTTCTAGAACAATGACCATGGAGCTACCCTAGGAAAGCCCTTTTTATTCACTCCTGTTCTATTCTGTGGTTTGATAAGCTATCAGTGAAATGCTGCGATACCTACTTGTTTGAATGTATTCAAAGAGCAGAAAGCATTTCAGGATTACTATGTGAATATTCATTGTTGTTGTTTTAAAGAAATGTGTTCAGTCCATGTGACTTTTCTTTTACTCTGGAATTTGGGCAGCAGATTTATAAGTCATTTATAAGAAGGAGGGTCTTTACAGCCTGATAAACCGAGTTTTTATGTACTTTTCCTTTTCAGACCTCTGCCTAAGTACAGCTCATCTTCACAGATGCCTGTAGTGCGCTTAATTTCTAGAAATGTCCAAATAGTGGTAAGACTCCTACAGAGGCAAAGTAAAGTCATGGGTGCTGTCCTCAGAGTAGGGCATATTAATGAGGGATTTGTCCAGACAGCACTGGTATTGGAATAAAGACAGGCCTTCAGTTTTTATTTTTATATTAACCAGGACCAATTTCATTTTAAAATATGAAGAGAATGTCATAAATCTTTGGTTTCCAAGGAGAGTCTGGAAAGGAATAGATTGTTAGAGGACAGCGCCCACAAATTGAGAAAGCCTGTTGGGGGCCCTTTGAGAATTTGGCTGGAAAATTCTCTTATAAGCAGTCCTTCTGCTCAGCTTCATTAGAACATGGTTTTGGAAATGAAACATTGCTTCTGTATCCCCCCCGAAACTAAGATAAAGATGACATGTTCATATTACCACTTTATCAAATTTTTTTGTTATTTCTTGATAAGTTTAAAAAATTCCTAGTGATTCTACCCAAATGACACTTTGCCAGTTCCACTCACTGATGGTATACTAAACTCTTGATTTCTGATGAAGTCATTTGAAAGCAAAGACCTTTCTATGTAAGGCATTTTAAGAGATTACTAGAAGGTTTCAAGGAGAAAATGATATGAACAAATGGCAAACAAAAATTAATTTAGCTAATATGCCCAAACTCCTGATTAATTACACACTTACTCGCACATCACACACACTCCCACACACAGACCCACTCATCCCTTTATGAAACTAATACTATTTTTATAAAATGTGTACTATGTGTCAGTAACAGTATCATTTACCATCCTGAATAATGGAGATGCAATTATTCAAAAAGAAACAAGTACCCAGCATTATGGAGCTCACCCACACAGGACAAGATGGTATTTTTCTCATGATCTGCAGAATTAAGAACAAAGAGTTTGTACTTTATTCTTTTGCAAAACTTTTCTCCTTAGTGAGCTGTATGATTCAGGTAGCAGGCATTAGTATCTTTATATTTGCAAATTAAGAAGTTACACTAGATGGTTTCCAAGGTATCTTCATTTCAAACATGCTATGCTAGAGTTTTTTTAAACTAATGTGATTATACTATAAAATGAATTTATTCTCTATTACCATAGAGAGCTTTAGGTTCATACATGGTGTCTCTTAGACTTTGATCTTTGAGAAAATAAGGTAATTTTTGGCTAATTCTGTGGACACAACCTCCTTGGATTTAGATCAGAATTGAATATATAAGGAGTGGACTTTGGAATCCACTCTTACTGAGTTTGAGTCCTGGCTCTTTCAGTTACTAGCTGAGCAAGTCATAACCGCTTTGAGCTTCTGTTTCCTCATAGTTCCTACCTCACAGGGTGGTTATGAGTATTAGTTGAAATAAACCATGTAAGTCACTGAAGTCAATGCCCAGCGGCACCCTGGAGCATAGCTTTGCTCCGTAGTCAGTCCCTTTTTCATTTCTGGCAACTGTAGCCATTCTGGCTCTTGCTACCAAAAATATCTTGAACTAATTCAACTTCCTTTCCCCAAGCTGCTTTTTCTTGCATTAAGCCTGTACTTCAATTAACTCAATATTTTTTCTCCCACTACATCTTTATAGTTTATTTCTCCTTGCTCTCCTTTGTGTATGTTGACTATTTGCCTGCTTTTTCTGAGCCAGTTTTGGGGTACTTGTATTTATCATATGTAATATAGTCTTGATTACAACAACTAAAAATTTGTGCAACTATTACTCAAGTCAATTTTACAGAAATATGCTTTCTGTGTCAGAGTTGGACTATAGTTATGTTTTTTGACTTCCTGACCATACTGGAAACTTCTTGAGGGCAAGGATAAGTGTCTTAATTCTTGTATTCCCAATATTTACTCTACTCTACTAGGAGGAATCCCACAAGCTAACAAGGGACATGAGTTAAAGCAATAACACATATGATCTACGAGTAGGGAAAGTGTTGAGGAAGAGAAGATGTTGAAGGCTTCATGTAGTAGATACTGGGAAGGCTTCCAAGAGCAGATAATGTCTGAGTTTGGCCTTTAAAAAATTCTTATTTTTTTTTCCTGGAGGAAAGAGGGAAGAAAAAATAAATTTTATGCAGAGATAAAAGCTTATGTGTACAAACGGTTGATTGGTGGCAGGAAAGTAGGGGATCAGGTGACAGGAAGTCTAGAAAGTTAAATTGGGAGTGTATTATGAAGGGTCTATAAGCCATTTAATGTTTTGTGCGAATAATCTTTGTTTTCCAACATGGTGTATTTTTGTGGTTAAGAGAACAGTATGTCGCAAGAATATGGACATTAACTTTTTTATGTGTGAAAAAGAAATGGTGAGGTTTAACAATCAATGAATGCAGGGAAAAAACAATGAGGGGTCATGTCAGGTCTGAATATGAGTCCGGGCTGGATTCCATACTTGTTTTATCACCTCAAATAATTCACTTCATCTTCCTGAACCATGTATCCTTCAATGTCACTTTCCACCTCATTTAAATGTATCTGAGCTTAAGGCACTTCTGTTGATTATAATTTTTTTTAATTTTTTTAATGTTTTATTTATTTTTGATACAGAGAGAGACAGAGCATGAGAGGGGGAGGGGCAGAGAGAGAGGAGGAGACACAGAACCGGAAGCAGGCTCCAGGCTCTGAGCTAGCTGTCAGCACAGAGCCTGATGCGGGGCTCGAACCCACGAACGTGAGATCTGACCTGAGCCGAAGTCGGAGGCTTAACCGACTGAGCCACCCAGGTGCCCCTGTTGATTATAATTAAAGAGGGCTCTTACTTTGGATGGTTTGGATCTCAGAACTTGAAGACAGTGGTCTTGTTTAATGAGAAAAATGAGTTTTGTACTAGTAACACATTTAGGTTAAGCCAAAGGATATTTGGGAAGAAAAGGAAGATGAATAAGAACAATATTGTTCTGACCAGAAGTAGGTGAAAAGGACTTCTCAGAATAAAAATAAAATTATGGCTGTCAGGAGACTGTACAAAAGCAGAGATAACGGAAAAATGGGTTTAATGGATTTTTGCATTTGGGGTATAGACATAGACCCATAGACTCAAAGAAGAAAAAAAAGAGGCCAGGGAGTAACCTAAGTTCCCTGTCCTGTGTGTTGAAAGTTAACTCCTGTGACTGATAACTGACCAAAATATGAGATGGGAGATAAAATGTGAGAGGATTTTTATAAGAGGACAGTGGCAAGTAGTTTATAAAACTTTGAGACCTGCATATTTTCATATGAGTGCTCATATCCTTGACTTTCTTCTATCACAGAAGAAAATTCTTCTCAGTTCCTCTTCTCCTTCCCTTCCTTCTAAGAATTCTGTTCATGCAGGGGAATGGAAAACAACTGTAAAGTGAGGTTGGCTGGGGTGGTGGGATGCAGATGACTTACAGAGTTGCAAGAGTTTACTAGAGTAAGAGGACAAGAACAGAGACCGAAGAAAAATGGGAAGAGCAAAGGGGTGGGGTATGCTTGGGAGGGAAAGACAGGATGGAGAGAGGTCTGGGCTGGGAGGTGAAAGTGAGTAGAGAGAGATGCTAAGGCACTGTTTGTGTCTATATTCAATGTGGCCAAGACAAAGAAGAGGGATTCTTCTCTCCATCTTTTTGGTGTTTTGTTTTGAGAAACTAAACAAAATGGACTGTTATTGTTTTTCTTTTGTTTGTTTTATTTCTTAGTGTGTTTCTCTCCTTGGCAGCTATTTTTCTTAATCAAAATTAGGTAAAATGTGGGCCACAATTTTGTTCTCACATTCCTACCTCCATCACCAACACAGCACAGTGGAGAAGTGAGGCTCAGAATTATCCCAGTGTTCAGGAATCTGTAGACTTCTGCGATTTATGCTCTGTTTATCAGTTCTTGGTGTTAAGTTTAACCCCAGAAAAATCAGTATGTGATCCATATCAGATGGCAGTTCCCTCAAGATGGCCTAGTTTCTAGTACATTTCACCTACATGCTGATCTTAATTCATGTTTTTTACTTGTGAGGGGTCTGCTCTGCAAAGCAATTTCATATTAACCACAGCAAATTCATGCTTAGGTTCAGAGGAAAAAAATTCTAGATCTCAGGCACTGTTATGTTTTGGAATAATCTTTGGAGGATTAGAGGTACAATTAATCAAGATTCCTATAAGAAATGAGAACAAATAAACATTATCCAATAAAACACTGTTATTTGTTTTTATTTAGGAATTAGATATGCTTCAGCCAGCGTAACTGTTGAGTCATGAAATCATTCTCTGTGATATTGACTAGTGACATGTGGACATACTTCAGTTGGTGTGTCTGGGAACTTGGTGCCACCCCAGGGCTGGGGTTTCCAGGGCTGTGTGAAGACTTCCTGACATAAATAACATCTTTTATAAGGTGAATTGTATACTGTATCTAATGTCCATTTGGGAAACTTGGTTTTGGTTTTACTTTTGGCATTTAAAATAAAAAAACAGTTTAATAAATCAACATTTATTTTATTGTTTTTTTAAAAAAGGAATTCCCACTGGATTGTGTAACGTTAAAACATATGGCTACACAAAGATTAGAAAAACTGTGGCCATCAGGAATAAATATTGGTAATAACACTGATAGAACTTCACACATGCAGTTTAATGTGCGGAAAGTAAGAAAGATTTCCGTAGAACTCAGATAAGGAAATAGGCTTGTTTTTTAACAAAAGTATAAATGAAGGCATTTGTTATTAAAATGGTAGCCTTTGAAATCGGCTTCCTACTTTCTTACTAGAGGAAACACTTTAAGTCAGGTGATTTTTTTTTTCCATCTGATGAGAATGGAAAATAATCAAAACAATCTATACACATTTTATTATGGAAAAAACCTTGGAAGAATTCTACTGGTATAAGCTAATGCAGGATGACAATTTGTTTATTAAAAAGTGTTTTTTGTGTCCTCTTCTGTTGACTATGAGCAACTGTTATAAACAATGATCCGGTGTATGGTAAAGGATTTGCATTCCTTTGCATGTTTAAGCATTTTTTAGCAGGACTTATTTTTCTGTGTGTCGACAGTATTCCTCAGGTCTTTGTACAATTATGTGTTCATCAGCAGTGGCATCGTTTGAGTGTGCAGTAAGGTTTCCTTTGTTAAAGTAGCCAAAACAATAGGAATATTCATTGTATTGGTTTGGTGCTTTGGGCCAAAGATGTTTGCTCTGCGAGAATCCCACTGCACAGGACAAAATGCTGTGTTGAGAAGACAGCAGGCAGCTGAGGAGTCCAGAATCGCCGCACTGGTTTTGTGTGGGGAGGGCCTGGCTTTTCATCTGCCTGGGAAAAAGCAGGCCTTATTGCCAGTTGCCAAGAGTTCTGTTGATGAGAAGTGTGTCAGCTGTGGTTGCTCTGGGGATTCGGGTGACAATAAGCACTTTTCCTTGAGAAAATCAGCATAGATTCCACACATTGGAATTGTACAAATTGCTTTTATTTTCTATTTTCTTTAACAATTAAATTTGCTTTTCCTTCTCTGTCCCAGCTGTTGGAGCTTCCTTGTTTTTTAGCTCAGATGATGGGAGAAAAACCCGTTCTCCTAGGAGAAGAGCCCACTTATTTTCCTTGTGTATGGACTTCTTGAGGTCACGTTACTGGCTAACCCTAATGGAATAATGATATTTAGAAGGACGGTCAGGGAGAGGTGTTTGTGAATGATGGCCACAATGGGTAGGAGTTATTAAATCGGTATTTCAAGGGTATCAGTGTACATCACATGCATTCAGAAACTTGAATATGCCATTTCTAGGATGTTTTTAGTTGAAAAACTTGGGGGCCCTTACCTGTTCCATAAAGAAGTCTTTTTATTCCCCACAGTTTATAGCTGGGAACAAAGTATATATGTAGGAGTTGGATTGGTTGGATTAGTGCCCTGTAAGTCAAGCATTAAGCAAACCTGACCTTTTCTGTCAGTTCTTTTGCTTTCCCTGTAACCTTTTACCTTTTAAATTCCCACTGAGTTTGCCATTATGGTAGAAAGCCAAAATTCCCTTCTTGTTTACTTAGGGAGAGATGCAAGTAGCTTTTATTCTAGATGTCCAGATCAAACCAGTGTCTTTGCCATCTCTTATTTTACACAAAGAAGCTAAACATCTGACCTGCTGCAAATTGTGTTTTAACCGCATCCCCCCCACCCCAGTCCTTTCTTAAGGGCCCAGGTCCCACAGACTATTCATCTTCCTCCTCTGCACTGATCTTTGGCTCTCTTTATTGAAGGAGGCTTTGTCCTCTTATAATTTCTTTTATGTTGGTTTTTCTTGGGAAAGCAATTTAAGAAGCATTTATTGACTATTTCTGTATGTCGGACAGTATGCACTTTATATGCTGTATTGGTTAGGGTTCTGCAGAGAAACAGAAACAATAGGATGTATGCATGTATATATGCATGTATACATATACATGAACCAATAGGAGATGAACCAACAACATACAGAGTTTTCTTTATACACATATGAAGTTATTTTATTTTAAGGCATTAGTTCACGTTATTGTAAAGGCTGATAAGTCCTAAGATCTTCAGTTGGCAGGCTGGAGACCCAGGAAACCAATGGTGGTTTTAGTCCAAATGCCAGTAAGCTCAATACTCAGGAATGATCAGTGTTCTAGAATCCAGAGAAAGGAAAACCCTGATGTTCCAGCTCAAAGGCAGTAAATTAGGGGGATTTCTTTATTACTCCAAGGAGGATCTGCCTTTTTGTTCTAGTCGGTCCTTCAACTGATTGGTTGTGGCCCACCCATATTAGGGAGGGCAGTCTGCTTTATTTAGACTACCAATTCAAATGTTAATCTCATCTGGAAACACTCTCATAGATACACATAGAATAATGTTAGACTAAATATCTGGGCACTATGTAGCCCACTGAGGCTGATACATAAAAGTAACCATCACACATGGTTTACTTAATTTAATCATGGCCAAAATAAAGCCCCAAACTCAATAAGGTAAATACTATTGGTTATTATCCCCAAATTTAATGATTAAATGTATGGTTTCTCTAGTCATCTTGCCCTTAGTCAAATTCTGTCTCCATCACTTACTGTATAACAATAAGCAAGTTACTTAACCTCAATTTCCTCTTCTCTAAATTGGGGATGATTGTATTATATACCTTGTTGAGTTATTATGAGAATTACATGAAATAATACATATAAAACATTTAGCTTTGAAGACTGGGACACAGTTTAGTACTCAGTGAAGGCTAGCTACTTTTTATTTGCACAAGGAAATAAAGGTTCAGAGAGGTTGAGATCCTTGGCCAAGTCATACAGCTAGTAAGTGGTGAAATTGGTATTTAACTCATGCTCTCCAACTCCAAAATGAGGCATTTAGTCATTCCTCTCTGCTAACCTCTATTTTTCCAGGAAGCAGTATGTCATAGTTAAGTCTTCATGAGTGCAAATCTTGACTCTTTGACTTACCGAAAAACTTCAGGCAAGTGTTTAACTTCTCTATGTCTTAATTTCCTCATCTCTAAGATAGGATAAAATAGTACACTTTCCAGATTAACAAAGATTCTAACAATTTCTAGGGATATTGCCTTCATCTATAAATTTTAAGTGATAGAATTTCAGGCACAGGAAGACTGTAGGGGAGAGATTTCTTCAGTTGCCTTCAAATTACTCCAGCTGTTCCAAAGATGAGTAAGATTTATGAAATCTAGAAAAGTATTGAAATCACATTAATATATTACAGATAGCATTGTTTTGAAATAAATTTCTTAGAAAACATTTCTTTTTGGAGAGGAGAATAAAAATAGTCTTTTCATTCAGAATAATTGCATGTATCCTCAAAATGAAGTTGAAACCAATGGATAGGAGGTGAAAAGAGCAGTCCATTGTGGGATGAAAGTCCTAGGACTTCTTTTTGTAACTCTCTTGCCTGTTTAGTAGAAGCCATGAAAGATCCACTCTCCAGGACCAGATATTTCTCAAGAAGACTCAGAATTTCAGAATGCTGTATCTGACTTGTCATCTCTCAACCAAAAGCAGCTGAAAAGGCAAGAGCCCTGGAGAACTGTTTTCCTACATATGTATTTGTTTTTAGACAAATGTGTTTGTTTGAAGGTCTAAACACCATGGAAATGGGCACCATGGAAATGCATAGTTGGGCGGGTAGAAGCCCTAGAAGTATTGACTCAATCCTTGATCCTTCTGTGTGATGGATTAAATGCCACATGCTTCAGTTTGCTGTGTGTGGGGTCCTTTAGCACAATTTATAGTAAACAGTAATCCTGTATGAAGGACATAAGAAACTTACTGACTCTTTTTGAAGAGATTAATGAGACATTGGTTGTCATCTGGATGTTGCTTATGCAAAGAGCACTACAGAGAAAATCATTGTGTGTCTTATTTCCCCCTCACTCCAAAATATTTATTTACACATGAAATCAGGTTAAAATTATTATTAAGGGTAGCATTGAAGGGGAAACATAAAACCCATCTGCACGCTGAAGGGAATATGGAAACACAGGGGAGAAATGTGAGGTAACGTTCTCTCCTCAGAGTCGGAGGAGAAACCAGAAGGCAATTGTGTGTCATCTTCAACACTTTTGTATTCTCCTTGATTTGTTTTGAAATTTAATTCCTGAAGCCAGAGCTGGAAACCTTCCTTACCAAGTTTCTCCCTGAGTTACCTACCACTCACCTGCCTCCTATAACTTGGAATCTTCTGTAAGTAGGCAATAGTTGTAGATATTGTTATGTGAAAACTAATGGCATCGGATGAAAATTTTGTGCTAAACATCAGGTTAAAATGTCTTCTCTGTTATGGGATAGCAGTTACTTTATCATACCTTTTTATTTTCATGGAACTATTAGGATTATTTATTTATGTATTTTTGGCGATTGACAAGAACAACATTACTCAAAGAAAAAAATGCTTAAGAAATAGGAGACCAGGAAAGAAAATGCAATTGTGTCTGGAAACCTTTTTGCCTTAGCTAAATAAATAAGAAATGAAAAGAAGTACAATACAATAAGAGATGAGAAAAACTGAGGTTCAAGAAGACTGCTTTATTTAATTCCATTTAATTTTATTGAGTTGAATTTGATAGAGACAATGTCAATGGACATGTACAGGGAGATTGGTAGTAGAATGCCTGGGGCTGTTGTATCATTGACATAAATGTGTATAAACAGAAAGGGAATGTTGAGTAATTTTGTATAGAAGAGTAATTTTTAGATATCAAATTTCAGTTTTACAAATGCACAGGGCAGCAGGTTAAAGCAGATACATTACCTGTATTTAGTTCTTGATTTCTCTATACTGAAAATCAAATGTCAGTTTTTAAATTTTCTTCCTTTGCCAAAAAGTATTTAGAATGTTTTGCCAGCATTGCTGAATTCCCAGCTAAAACATGTATTTCAGCTTTATTTTTGGAAGAGGCATCGTAAGCAGGCCACTAGCAATGGTTAAATGGGAAACTTAGGTTGCCTTGGACCCCTTAGTTTTCTTACAGAGCTCAGCTTCCGTAACATACGTGAAGAGTGAGTTTACAAGCAGAAATATGTGCAATGGCTTAATTTCATGTAAGAGTAAAGCCAAAAAAAACCTGAGATTGTTTTAGAGAAAACAGACATCTCCAGTAGATTATCAGAGTGAAATTAATTCATTTATGCATACTCCTCAACACACTATACTTTGGTCAGTTATGCTTTGGGAGAATTTGTGTAGTAGAAGGAAGTAGCACATGTTATGGTCTCAGAGGGTGAACATATGTGAGACTGCCAACCGTCATAGCAGTAACTTTTCTAATTAGTCCATATGTGATAGGGAGTTGGTAAGACCTTATTTGTCTTATTATTATTTTGTGTACTTCTTTCTTTTCATTGAAATGGTATTATCTTTAATTTTATTCATTTATGGCTGTATTCCAATTTGGGATAGCCCACATGAAGCTGAAGACTTGTGTAGATGAAGTTGAGAATTGACAATATGGATAGGCAAAATAGATGACTTATACCTTCCAGGACTCACCCTTGTGCCTAAATGATCTTTTCAAACATTAGTTTGTCTAGCCAATTGCCAGATAGCCTCTCCACTTTATGGAGATATGTTTTAATTAATCAGTACACCTACATTTTGCTAAAGTGTCCTTATGGGTTGAATTATCAAAACATTAGCAAGTTAGGATAGTAAAATGGTAAAAACAAACAAGAATCACTGGTTTATCAAAAGTTCTTTCCTCGTAATTATATTATACACAAAGACATTCTTCTCTCAGACACATAAATAATAATTTAAGTTCTGTAGCAACAAGCACCTTGTCTTTATTTCTAGAACCTCTTATAATACCTAGCATATGGTGTGTGTTCAACAAATGTTTGTTAAATAGATGAACTCTATTGTAAAAAGGGTCATTGTGACTCTAGACTTACATACACCCCAGGTCAAGTAAAATCTCTTCCTCCCCCCCCCCCCCCGCCATTTCCAACAGCAAGCATTTATGTAGACTGTTCCCAGTATACAAACAGGTTGTGTTACAAATTTTAGACAGTTTAGTCACTGGGAACCATGAGTGCTTCTCTCATTCATACATTTATCACAAGTATTGATCAGCGTGCATTCTGGCCTGGACACATTCCTAGCTCTCAGTGGTGAGCAAGAAGCAAAGTCGTGTACTCTAGCTCTTAGAGCAGTGCTCAGCACATATTGAATGCTCAGTAATTTATAACTACTCTTTTTAAAGATTGACTCTATTTTTTTCAGGGATGTTTATTCAGAGCCCTTAGCCTCTATGCCGAAATATTAGCTTATGCTATTTTAGATATATTCTTTATTTCATTAATCTTCCCTTTCAAAAAGAAAAGGAACTCACATTATTATTATTATTATTAGTAGTAGTAGTAGTAGTAGTAGTAGTAGTAGTAGTAGTATTGCTGTTTGGTATTGGCAAGCTATGAGCCCTTCCATATGCTTCTCACCTGAAAATAATGAAGATGTGATAATATTCTAATTCACATGGAGAACGCCGCAGAACTTAGTAAATTAATGTTTGCATAGTGCTTAGAAATCTGAGGTTAAATTTGCTAAGAGAAATGTACAGAACTATTATTGCCACTAAAATTATGATAGACATTTTTTTCTTCTATCAAAAATACCTCAGTTAATTGGTGTTCACATTTTAAAAGCTGAATACCACCGTAAAGAAAATGTTCAATGTGTATCTAAAGGAAAATAAATAAACATCATGCCATTTCATTATTTTGTGATATAAAAATGTCTAAAGAATCACTAGTTTGGGGTAGGCACATGATATTTAGGACTTTATGAATCTCCAGCCTGTACAGATGGATGATTGCTTCTTCTAACACAAATGACAGGTGGCAGCTCTGGTGAAATGGTTTCCAAAGGTCTTCTGCTTGTTGCCTCTCTTCTTTAGCTGTTGTTGGCTTGGACTAAAGTAGTAATGCACTCCAATTCCATGCGTAAGGAGGGCTTTTGTTTGATTTTTTGTTGTGTGGGTTTTATTTGGGGTGTGTGTGTGTGTGTGTGTGTGTGTGTGTGTGTGTGTTGTCAGCCCTTTGGTTAATTCCATCCCTTCGGTGGTCTAGCCAAAATGGCAGACCATAAATGTGCCACAGCAACAGGCTGTGATTTTAAACCAGGTCTGAACATACTCTTCCCAGAATAGTGATAATGTTGACTTCATACATTGTCTAGACGGTGAAGGGTCATTGTACGTGATGCTCTCGCATCAGCAGATGGAATGAGTAAATTGTAAACTTCAAAGCTGAGTATCTTAGCTGTAAGTTTTATTTACTTGACAAATATGTAGTGACTACCCACCATATGCACAGTTCTTGACACTAGTGATACCACAGGGAATAAGAAAAGTCTGGCTCACCAAGCTTATATTTTAGTAGAGAAGACAAATAAGAAGCAAGTAAATAGATAATTTTAGGAAAAATTAAGAAAATTGAAGAAAATCAAGCAGGGTATGATAGCAAGGGTAGGGAGTGGCAAGCTTTTTTAGATACTATGTTCAGTATAGGTTTCCTGAAAAGGTGATTTTAGTAGAGACCAGAAGAAAGAGAGTGAACATGCCAAATTCTGGAGAAAGATCCTTTCAGGCATAGGTAAAATGAAGTATGCAGGCCCTGAGGTGGAACTTGGCCTGGTGTGTCCTAGGAAAAAAGGAATACTTTATGACTTTTGACAATCTCCAAAATCCTGAAGAACCAGGTTGAAACTGACCCAAATGATGTACACTTAGTTTTTCTTATACAACCTTATAGGACTGGAGGACATTAAGGCATTCTTATGTGAGTTCCAGTCTTAGATTATAATGTGTCTTCATGCTATTTTTGATTTTAGTAAAACCATAGAAAGACTGAATGCCTTGTCCAGTGGCACTGGATCGAACCTTCCCTGGTAAGACTGAAGATTACTCCTCCAAAAGTCTTCAAGGAGGAATGCCACAAGACAGTTAGTGCACATCCATGAGAAATGCAGGGTGACTGTAGGATAAGAGAGATGAATGAATGCATATCCATAGGTGCCACTTTGTTATCCTTTATCCATTTAGAAAACATTGTTCTGAAGATACTGAAATTTCTTATATTATGGCACCCTTTCTTAAAAATTTTATGAAGATAAAAGAAAATTAAATTTGGCATGTTTGGAGTTGCTATCTCAATGGAAGCCTATGGCAAATCATTTTGTAAAACATAATCAGATCCTCATTTTGATGTAATTTCAGAATTTTGTGTATTAGGTATTCACAGTTTCAGACATCCATAGAAAGAAATTTTTCTCCAATACCTTCTATGATGTTGGAACATGAAAGGTGAGTTAGTCCCTTATCCTGTCTTGTCTGTTAAAGATTAGTTAAAACCTCAGACTTGAATCTAGATATGTAGAACCAACCGCAAGCAGATGATGTCTGTTAGTGGCATTGTAGTTGTGAAGTTCAGTTTGAACCTTTGCTTTATCTAACTCCACTGTCATTTACTCTGTGCCTTTACAAAAGTAATTGGAAAAAAAGTTCTTCACTGACTAGTGCAGTCTTTTATGAAAGACTACCTTGCCAGGGTATATCACAGACTGCAGTGTGGAATACTAGAGGCCATTGTAGGAATGTTTGGAAGTGACTTGAAACCTTGAGGGATAGCTCTAGATTCCAAGGGGAAGAAGAATGCCAAAAGAATTCATCCTAAATCTTCCAACTCAGAGCTTTGAGTAGTAAAAGCATGTGGATTCTGAAACAAAAATAATGATTTCCTTACTCAAAGTTAAATACCACCTCCCCCAAATTAAAGAAGAGAGGATAGGTGGGAGGTTGAAAGGAGGAAGGAATGGGAAGGAAAGAGGGAGGAAGGGGAAGAAGCCAGAGAAAGAGATGAAAAGAGAGGGAGGTGAAAAGGGAGAAAGAATGCTTCTCTTGACATGTAAAATGTTTCTATTAAATTCTTCAGACATTTTATGTTTTTTTTCTGTAAAAATATTGCTTTGTCTCATTATAAAACCTTGAAAGTTTAAGGCTGATTGGTATACTGTAAGAAGCACTAAGTAAATGCAATTTCTATTTTTAATAATGATAGCTCAAATTTCATGTGAGCTCATACCAGCTCTCCAATGTAATTAAGTTTATGGCTTTCTTAGGCATTTTCAAATATCCACAATGTGTAGTTAACGGTATTTTTTTGTTGGAGAAGTATTAGGACACCACTTTGGGGATGCTGCAGCGGCTGGTGTCTATACTAAAATAGATGCAACCAAAGGATGGAAATGACAACATATTTTGTCTAAAAACGTTCATGACAGAGAAGCCCTGTTTGGGCAGAATTTCTGAAATGATAAAGGGCTGACGTATTTGAATGAAGAAAAGGAGTGTGAAGCAAAGACTACTTTAAGGACGCAGACCACCTCTGCACAGCATAGGTGTTCCCAGAGGGCTCAAATGAAAGTTTGTGGTAGGGAGAGAGTGTCAGAGATTAGACTAGTAACTCCTAAAACAAATATGATGGCCCATGATTTCTTCTAACAGAAGAAGAAGAAGAAAAAAACCCACACAAGTAGAAACTGCAGGTGCTCCCTTTTTATTGCACTATGTAAAGAGAAAATGTAAAATGGACAAGCTTTCGACAATCATGTTCTCTTCATCAAGCTGTTATTGTTATTTTAGTGAGTCCACTAAAAAGAATTATCTGGAGCTTCTTGTTTTTACTTCTTTGTGTACTTGATGAATATGATTACCATTTTTACCTCATGTATTTAAACCCTTCTGCCATAATCCCATATTCTGCCTAAAAGCCATGTCTGTGGGAGATTTTCCTCCTGCAATAGTTTTTAGGGATATGACTGCATTTAAGCAGGTGCAGTAAATGCACTTTTGGCGATTTTCACGGTTGTGTGCAAGTGCAAAACGTCTGACATAATTAAGCTGAGATTAATAGAGACTATTAGTAAAATAAGCTTGTTTTATGAATGAAGACCTCACACTCATTCAACATAGCCTTTCTTTGACAAATGCACTGCATTCACTTATGTAGCACTGAATTGCATGCCTGGAAAGTGAATAAACATTCGTCAGGCTACCTTCCAGAGTTTTCCATTAACCGTCTTCTAATTCCCTTCTTGTGGTCTGCAAAGGGAATCCGATTTTATTTTTAAATGGAACAAAGGGATTGGCCTGACACCACAAAGGCCAGTGATTGTCAGAATCACAAGAAATCTTTAGTTAATTTTGGTCCTGAATTGTTCTTAGCCCTGTATTTTTCTCACTTTAGAATTTAAAGCATCCTATTCAAAATGGCCACCATACAGAGGAGGAGGGAGCAAAGGAAAATAATAAAGAACAGTGGCAACTGAGTTGATGCTGTATAAATAAGCACATTTGCTGTGTCTCTGTTCTGCAGTCTTTATTCCCACTGATGAGAGAACTGGTTTGAGATGTAAATTGCTTCCCTTTGATTGAACCAGGGAGGAGATGTCATGTAAGTCATCTCATCAGCATAGAGCATTGTGCGCCTTTGGTGAATTATAGGATAACCGAGCTGGGAAGAATTCCTTAACCTCTCTCCGCAGCCCTGTTCCAGTGTTTAATAACCACCGAAGGGAAGCACTTCCCTTCAGTTCACCTGACTACCTTCTGTGGTTTGAGCTCATTTCTTCTGATCCTGTCCTTAAACATTTTGTAAAGGATCACTGGAAAGTACCATGGTTTTAACTTGTAATGCATATCGTGTAAGTTGTGGGGAGGTTTTCCTTTTTCTTTTTTGTTTGTTTGTTTCTTGGGCTTTTTGTTTGTTTGTACCTGCTTATTTGTCTTAGGTAAAGAGCCTTGAAAAGATCGCTTTGGAAAATGAGAAAAGGGATGAAGAAATGACCCAAAGGCAATCTTTCCCCCAGTGTGTCTCATTTAGCTGGCTTCAGGACAAACCTGAAGGGGCAGCTCTCTATGAAACCAGGAATGGAGGAGGGGGTTAGGAGTAGGCCCGGAAACAGGGGTAGGAGCTCCCCATAATGTCCGTGAGATGGTGTGCTATATGAGCAAGTAATTACTAACTGAATTTAAAACAAAAGAATCGGAAATAGGCCTGCAGTCAATCTAGCCTGATATCTCAACAAACCGGGGACTGGAGATACATGTATAAGAAATTTAGGGCAGATATCACAGCACTATCATGACAGTACGGCCTTTTCTTCCTCCCCTTCTATTAAATCTACATTTTGAAGGTGGATGGTGCTGACTCATAAATTAAATTGGAGTAATGCATACAGTGTATATATATTTCTGTCACTTTGTCTCAAATTAAACACGAACCTTCTCCCCTGACAAGATGATAGAAAAGTTAATTGCTCGCCCTGGCTTTAAATTGGAATTTGAATTTGCAAAATGCTAAAGGTTTATGAGATCTAAATCATGAGGAGCTTAAATTACATTCCTGTGATAAAATATTAATAAATCAATTAAAACATAAGCCGAGTATAATATTACTTTTTTTTTTGTAGGAACCTTGAACACAATAATTCATTAGGGTGTAGTGCAGTAACAATTATTGTATCTTTTTTTAATTTTCTTTTTATTAGTTTTTTTTTGATAAATACATCATCAGATAACATTCCACATGGTGGATTATCATTACCCTGATGCAGCATCCAGAAATTCTGTCGCACCCCTAAACAGGGCTCCCAGACTAAATTATCTGCTATTGCTTATCCTCGTTAGCATCAGCTGCTTCTTTTACTGAAGGGGTATTTTCCTCTTGGGAACATCTGTTCAGTGCCAACTCTGCCATTTTGTGGTTTCTGAATCTCTCCTGTAAAAATGGGCATAATCATAATAATGCTACCTCAGAACTGGCATGAGGGTCAAATTAGATAATATATGTGGAAACCATTTGTCGGTGGTAAAGAACCATCAAATGTTAATTATTACTATTATAAATTGAGGAACTTTTACCCCTAGAAGATCTCTTAGACATCACTTAATAACCACCTCCCTCATTTAAAATATGACGGATCATCCAGCCAGAGAGGTCAAGCCACTTGTCTGAGGCCACACAGCCAGATAGCAAAATTGTTGAAACTGAAATCAAGTCTCCTAAATCCCAGTTCAGGGTGTTTTCCACTTTCTACCCTCAGAGGCCTTTAAGGAAATGTTAGGAAGGTCACATCAAGTTCAGGATGTTATTTGGTCTCCACAGTGTTTTCTTTTTGAAGCTGTTTTTTTTTTAATTGACTAACTGTTAGTAATTTTAGGAGTAATTTTCAAAGGGACTTGGTGGCGCATTTCCCCACAGCTGTCAGGAAGGGGTTCATTTGACTAAGGAGAAACTGCCTTGTCCTGCTGCTCCCCAAATGAAGACTCAGCAGTGTGTCTTCCATTCCTACAGGTTCTGGAGAAAGCCTCAGATGAGAGAAGGTAGTGGCCTTCCTTTTTAAACATTTCCCCCATGTAATGATGGATGAGGATGCACCCAGAGCCCATTTTATCTCCTTTACCTTCTTCCAGCTCTCTGGCCCTGAGCTGTGGTTTTCCTGCCCTGCTTTCCAATCCCAAGTCCCAAGAAGCACCGGGATTTGCTTTTTATTTATTTTGAAAAGAAAGAGAACCACCACTTTAATACTGAGCAGATCTTTTCCAAATAGTAATACTTGGAAATGAATAGATTCATTTCTTCCTCTGATGCTATGGTAAACCTAGCTAAACAGGGTATCAGCAGATCAGAGAGTAAGAGACTGAGTCCTACTACTGTTTTTCCTGGTGGCCTGGGCTATGAGATCTGACAAGTGTTCATCATTCCATCTTTGTTTCCTCTTCTTAACAATATTAGTAACAATATGAATCTATACTAGTATGTTGAAGATCTCTATTAAATGATTATGAAATGTTTGCAAAATGGCTATATATGTGTGTATATATGTAAGTATGTATATATAATTGCTATATTATATTCTTTGATCTTATAGGAATGAGAAGTAATGAGCTCAGAGTAGATAAATTTGGTGGAATCGAGAACATTCACTTATATAAAGATTACTTAATAGTGGTATAGTTTTTACAGAATATCCAAAGCATTATAAACAGAGACCACATGATCTTTGCCCTGAAGATTAAAATTAGAATACATTATTTTAGAAAAAATTAAGACAAAAAGATGTAAATTGAAACAGAGAAACGTTTAGAACTCTAAAATTAGTCAAGGACATCAACATAAAGTAGATCTTAAGGAAAAGTAGATTCTATGGTGTCATTTAGAGAAAAGTGAAACAGTTCATGGAATAGAAAAGCTCTCGATCAAAGCAGGGCAATAGATCAGTTGTCAAGTGTCATGAAATATCAATTAAGAACATAGAAATAAGCAAACTATGCTTTTAAAAAAGCAAATGAGTTTGATAAAGTCCAAGAACTTTTATATTAGCCCTTCAGGGGATCTCTGATTAAAAAAAATTTTTTTAATGTTTATTTATCTTTCAGAGAGAGAGAGAGAGAGAGAGAGAGAGAGAGAGAGACCAAGTGCGAGTGAGGGAGGAGCAGAGAGAGAAGGAAACACAGAATCCAAAGCAGGTTCCAGGCTCTGTGCTGTCAGCACACAGTTTGACGCAGGACTCGAACGCATGAGCCATGAGAACATGACCTGAGCCAAAGTTGTACACTCAAATCTACTGAGCCACCTAGATGCCCCTGGGAATCTCTAATTTTAAAATTTATTTTTGTACCATATATAGTATGTAACATACTATGTACCAAACCTTATGTAAATATAATCTAATTTTTGTCATAACAATACTTATAACTTTAATTTTATGGATGAGGAAACAGATTCAGGAATATTAACATAAGCACAAGGACAGAACACCAGGATTCAAACTATGTCTGTCTGACTCCAAAGCTGCTTTCTCTTTTTATTATTCAGTGCTATCTTCTGTACCAGATTTAAGGCAACAGAAAACACAAAGAAAGAAACAAGAACTATATAAATGTGCTGGGGAAAGGAAGCAGGAAAAGAGAAAGTGGTGTTACCAGAGGCGGACTCACAGAAAGCAGTGAAAAATTAAACGGTAGTTCAAAGTTGAGCTGAACAATTAGAAACAGTCCACAAAAGGGCCATAAAATCACATCATTTTGTAGGATAAACTGTTTTATATATCTACATCATCTTCAACAGTATCATATGTCCTTATTTTTATTTGGATCATTCTTTTATTCCTTGTACTTTTTTTGATTGTTTATTAGTTTACAAAGCATTTTCACATGCTATTTTATTTGCCACTCACAGAAAGCCTATATGGTAGGAAAAGAAATACTGTTATACCCATTTTACAGGTAGGGGAACTGAGGCTTGGGTAATGTAAGTGATTTGCCAGAATTTTATTTTCCACAGTGCTTAAAAGTCCAGTGTATTTACTTCAGTATGTTTTCACTCTATCAAGTCATTTCTGTTTTAAAAAACAGAAAATAATTCTAAAGATTTATACCTAATATTTAAAAGAAAGCTGTTTAGTCAACTAGAAAGCTTACTTTCTCCTGTTATTCTTCTATTATACAGGGGGGAAATGAGGCATTGCAGTAGCAAATTCAAGAGATTGAAACAAGTCAAACAACTTTATCACTCACCCACATGAGATAATTTCACAGCTTCTAGTTGGGGTCCTCTATTTCTTTCCTACATCCACCATATTACTTGTCATTCTACAACCACAGCTTCATTTCATAGCCTCATCTGGAAGTCCAAAGCTTAGCATAGGGTGTAAAGTTCCCTATTTAAATGCAAATATGCCTGTGTAGGGAGACATGCAATGGTCAACTAATATGAATACTGAATTTGACACCTTACAATGGATTAGTCCAGTTTTGGGGACAGAAATGGCCAAGAACTTAATTGAGGAAAGGGTTGGAGGGGAGCTAAAAAGTGAAGTTCTGCTTTTGCCAATTAAGAAGACATACGTGAAAAGAAAATGAAATCCCATTTTATATCATCTTGTACAACCCCCCCCCAAAACAAAGAAATATGACACACATGAAAACTCTTTTCCTTTAAAAGGCAGGAATAATCACAAATCACAAACCATGGAATACTATGAAATTTAGACCAAGTCAAGGGGAGATGTTGAGAGTAAATTAAATACATGCAGAAGGCAGAACCTTCAAAAACAGATGGAATGACCCCAAGGAACACATGCTACAATTACTTACATGGACCAGGAAAGTCTAAGGCCACAGTTGGTCTGCAGAAGTATCGGAAAGCCTCATTCTACAGCAGAGGTTAACAGAGTAGATGGCAATGAACGAGAAACCAGAGTTAGCATGTGAGGGGTGGCAAGCTGGAGATAGTAAGCCACACCAACTTAGCCATGTTGATCACACTGAGGAAAAGAAAAGGAAACACTAAATCATGACCCGTACGATGTGTAACATACACGACTTCATGCAGACCCTTTTAGGCTACTATTAACCTAAGTGGGGAAATCAGTGAGCAGAGGCATATCCCTTGGGCAATGGATGTGGTGAAGTTAGTGAGAAAGCTATAATGTGCTAAGAAATACGGCACCAAAAGGAAACTCCTGACTCCTGCAATTCACTTCCTCAGCCTTTCTTAGTCATCAAACGGCTGATAAAATTAACTGACTGAAAAATGAGAAATAATAAAAAAGGAACCAGCATTGGACCCATGCTTACCAAATTATAAGACAAAAGTAACACTAGGAAAAGAGTTATATACCAGAAAATAATAACATATTTTTCATGGTAGCAAAGAAATGGAAGACGTTGTAGCTTCTTTAAAATTAGAAGTCAAAGATTAGATGTATAGGATCAAAGAAATAAGATAACAAAAAGAGAAATAAAATGAGCTGTGAGAGAACAGGAAAAATATGGAAGAAAAAAATAAAACTGTCCTAGGATGAAGAGCCATTTTAGATGTAGACAATAGAAGGAAAGAACGTTTAGCAATAAATACCGCCAGAATTGTAGGGAAGAAAAAGAAAACAAAATAAATAATTTAAAAATAGTTTTAAAATAATGGGAGAAAGTGATCATTATGATTAGCAACTTATATGTCAGACAAAAACATTATCTCCCTAATAAATCAGAGCTTCTGCAATTGATAAGAAAAAGACCAACAACTCAATAGGAAAACTGGCACAGGACATTCAGATGGCACTTAAACATACTAATGGATATTTAATTCATATATTATAAGAGAACTAAAGATTAAAATATGCATGATAAGATAAACAAATTAGAAATATATCAAGATGCATTTTTCATCTATCAAAATGCCAAAAATAACAACTTCAAATTGAATGTTATAATATTTACCAAAATAACAGGTACATATAATCTGTGACCTATCATCTCTGGTTTTAAAAACTTATTCCACATGAGTAAAATAATACATGCACAAGGCTATTCACTACAGCACTGTTTGTTGTTGGGAATATTAGAAACAATGTAAATGTTTTGTCAGGGGACTAGATTAATTATTGGATATCCATCCAGTATGTACATTTTAGGTGAAAAATGTAAGCTGTGGGGCAGTGCGTATAATATAACATATATAAAGAATATATTTTTGTTTTCATTGGCATATCTGTTTTTTATTTTTATTCTTATTTTTACATAGCTGTTTTTTAAAAAGCAAACAAAGTAATAGCAATGGTTATCCGTCAGAAAATGGTGTAACAACTGGGTTGATGGAAAACAGGATGAAAGAGAGAGTTTTTACCGTATATCATTTCAAATGTTTGTTATTTCGGACTCATGTAAATGTGTTATCTATTAAAAGTGAATGAATGAAGACTTTATGTTAAACCTTTGAAAGGCAACAGAAATGTAGTGATGACTGATGTTTGTAAGGGAAAAAAAAAAAAGAACAGAACAAATGGAAAACAGTATCAGTGTAAAAAGAAGACAATTTTTATGGAATAAAGGCAGTCCTGAAAGGGCACAATGTATCCCAGGAAAATCGTGGTGCTGAGCAGTAAGAACTGAGACCGTCTTGATCAAGTTACAGAAACTTCAAGGCAGAAGAAAGAAACATGGAAAGCATACAGAAGAAGGATCCAAAGGGGAGAGATTGGATTTGCCTCAAAATTTTAAACTTGCTAGCACTCAGAGACTATCACACCTTGACCTATAATGGTAAACAAACAATGCAAAATTGTGAATGATAAATTTCAGTTACTGAAAAATGGAAAGAAACAATGAGAGATAAGTGGATTTAGGTGACTTGAAACTAGACTTCTCACTAAACAGTAGGAATGGGGCAGGGGGAGTATGTCATAGATTGGAAAGTAAATGGTATAAATCTTGATGATATAGACATCATAACATGACAGAACCTGAGAAATTTGAAAGGGAAAGAGGAAATAGGAGGAAGAAGGTGTGCATTGATTACCTGTATTTATTAGCAGAGAACGAGGGATCGGTACCACCTGAAGCTGGCAAACTACATGACAGAGATGTAGATGTGTTATCTAAAGCTATGAGGATGACCACATGAAGAATTAAAAGTTCAATCCTACTCTGGTGGTGAGGAGGAAGGAGAGAGTGAAGGCAAAAGCAAATGCAGTGGAGTAGTTTCATAATTTTCTCGAGGATCCAAAGTTGTATTCTAAAGTCATCAAATCAAAAATAGGACTTTACCTCTCTTATTAAAATGTATAAGGTTAACCATTAGAATGGTGTACTCAAGTTGGGTCATCAGATCATTAGGATGAGTATTACAAAGGTCTTTTTAAAAAATACATACCTAGTATCTCATCTCAAACCTACTGGATCTTATGGTGGAGAGGAATGAGGCTTGGGATCTGTGTTTTCAATAAATCCTCTAGGTCTGAGAAACGCTGCAGTAGAAGAATTAATCTAAGATAAAACATCTAAAGTGTTAGGAAGAAAACTCACTGTAACAAAGGAAATCATTAGAAAAGAAATGAAGCGGTTTTTAAATTACTGTGAAATAGGATGAGAGAATTAAGATCAAGCATATGTTTTATAGTAATAAGTATAAGGCTAAGGTCATCTTTTAAAATATATGGCTTATTTGGGCACCTGAGTGGCTTAGTCCATTAAGTGTCCAACCTTGGCTCAGGTCATGATGTCACAGTTCATGGGTTTGAGTCCCATGTCAGGCTCAGTGCTGTGTCTCCATCTCTCTCCGCCCCTCCCCGGCTTGCACTCTATGTGTCTCTCCTTTTCTCAAAAGTAAATAACAGTTAAAAAATTAATAAAAATATATGATTTACTATTAGGAAGTCTACCGGTATAATTAACCAGGTTAATAGATCAAAAAAGAAAGAAAATATATGGTACCTAAGGACATTTGAGTAGGCTGTATTCTACCACAATGTAATGAGCTGGAGATTAATATTGGAAAGAAAATTTTAATAATATCTCTGTAAAATTCAAACTTTCAAAATCCATTTTTGAATTAAAGAGAGATTACAGAATTTAGAGAAAATAAGCACATATGGATAGAGAGCAGTGTTCAAATGAAAATGCATAGCTTTAATATAATGTATCAGTATTTATCTCATGAAGTTGGTTAAAAGAAAAAATAAATAAATCTGCCAAGCAGAAATAAAGAATTGATAAAAATAAAATCAGAAATTAATGAATTCAGAAACAGAAAAGACACTAATAAGGATTTGGGTTTTTCAAAGAGAATAACAAAGCAATAAATAAATCAATATCACATGATTTAATTACTAAAGGAGAAAGCCCACAAATGCACGAAATTAGAAATACGAAAGGGGAAGTAACCATAGAAATAGAAGAAATTAAAATAATTATAATGAATACTAATAAATTTGAAATTTTGGACACAATGGATGATTTCTAGGTAAATATAAATTGATCCAAGAGAAATAGAAATTTAGAAAGTTTCAGGGCTACCACTAAATAAAGCATGTGGTGTGTGTGTGTGTGTGTGTGTTTGCTAAACAAATCAATTCATCAAATTTGTTAAGAGATATATTCTTTTCTCTTAAATGCACCCTCCACTTTTTTCCATTAGCACTGAGTAGTCAAGAACAGACTTCTCTGGCTTTTCTGTTCTTTCTGCCTGAGGGGACATCTTTTCCTCATTGTTTTTGCTTAACCGAGTTGTGGGAAGCTGTGTAGAATCAGAGACTTGTCTCTGTGTCCTTCACTCAGGTTTCTTCTGCCTCAGAGTTAGAGGTCTGAGAGGGTAGTGAGAGGAGCCTTGGTTTCTGGATCTGGTTATAATATGTAACATTTGCATTCATTTTTCTGTGGTTTTAGTTTTTAAATCTCTCAACTAAGGTGTTTGTACTAGATTCCTGTTCATATTCTTTTCCCAGAAAGCTGTTATCTATCCACAAAATTTTAAGACTTCACATTCTTCCCAAACCTCCTTCTCCACACCTAGAGTGCTAGAGCCATACGCTAGACAGTTTTAAATTGCTTTGTACAGCCTCAGGGACTGCACAGCTTTCATCTGAACGCAGACCTCAGATGGACTCATCCTCGTTATGAACAGCAGAACAAACATGGTGATTGCAGTTAGACCCTGGAGCTAGACCATGGTGGTTTAAATTTCAGCTTCTTTATTTACCTACTTCAAGACCTAGGGTATGTCACTTAACTTCTCTGTACCTCAGTTTCCTCATCTGCAAAATGGAGAAAATAATAGTACCCACTTTATAGGGTCATCATGACAATTAGCTGAGTACCTACGTAGGAAGCTCTTAGACAACCTATTATTAATGGTGCCTGCTGGTTGTGAAGTATCTCAGCACAGAGATAAACATGCCTTTAATCTCCTCATTGTGAATGATCTCCCTTCATGTTTTTGTCATGGCTGACATAGCACCATTCCCCTTGTGAACCTACGATTGGATTCACCGCTCTGCAATTAACTGGTCATTATGAGCATTGCCATTTGCAGGGAATGTTGGAAGAAGACTTGTAATCCTAGAATTACCTTCCTTAATTTGGGGTTGTTTATTAAGCAGCTCTATTCAATAGAGGAAGCAATTAAAGTGAACTAGGGATTAACTTTATACTAAACAAGGAATTATTTTTCATACTTTCTCTGTTTTTGTAAAGTTTTATTTCTTCTGTGCATGTATATAATCTATGACCTAAGGACAACAGCTTTCTTTGGAAAACACAATAAAGTGAAAATATAAAATTGTTCTTTTATTTAACTATACTCAGCATATATTTTTTTGAGTAGCATTTCAAAGTGAGAATGTATTACATAAGGATATAAATGTCAACTGTCAACTAGAAAACAAAAATTAAAAATTAATATATACAGTTTCAAGTGAGAATTCTAGTTTGCTCTGCCTTTATCCTCTTCAGTAGAAAGCATCCAGTAATTTACTTATGGTCATAGAGAAAGTGTATCCAAGGAACGATTAAGTTTCAAAATACTGAACTAGCTTATATGGAGCCAATTTTATCTCAAATTTATAAACAGTTGTATAGAAAAGAATCACATAAAGTATCAAAGCCTGCCTTGGTTGTATATCGAAGATAAAAGCCAAGGTTCTTACATGAAAAGAAATGTTGATTTATGTTGAATTTCAAAGGAAATGATTAGATTATCTGTGTTGCCTAGTTATCGCAATTGTCTCATCTGCTCTGACCTTAGTATATTCAAAAAAACACACACTCACACAGTTTGTTCTTTTCTGGGGAGCCAGAGAGTATCTAATACTACCTCATGTTTATATTTTTTACATCAAATCTAGTATTTTGAAAATGTATAAACCCAACATGACCGCTTTCTCTACAGGTTTTATGTTGGGCTGGTGCCATCTGTGGTTGTGAAGCCAAGTGTTCTGTTGGGGCAGAATAATCAAATCAAAGTTAATGGGGTGACCATCTAAGCAGGGCTCTTTGTCATTAAGGTCCACTCTTGTGATAGTAGCACATTATCCTGCTGATTGGATTTGTAGGAAGGCATCCACCTGTGGCCACATTGGCAGAGAAGAGATGTGCCGCAAGGCAGTCCTGGCCAAGTAGGAGGTAGCCGTCCTGGCTAGCAGATTCTTTTGCTGGAAAGCCAATGCACGCAGGACAGCATGGGCAACATTCGTAGATGGGTGATTCACATATTATTTGGCCGATTTAGGTCCCAAGCAAAGGAACCAGAAGCAGAGGAGTAGATACTGCATCACTGAAGAGGAATAACTGGTCTTATGCAGGGAAAAGCAGGTACATGCCAAGATCCTGGGCAGATGACCAGACAAGATTTCAGGATGTGGAGCCTTTCACATCCATCTCAGGAATGCTTTTTTCTGTTTGGACAAGAGCTATTGTAAGAATTTCCATGTCTGCTGGGGCCACTGAGGCTCTCACAGACTACGGTAAACATGATTTGGCTCACACGCTCTCATAATCAGGCCGACTTGCACTGGAACAGAGAGTGCTCTATAGCAGCGCCAGGCCTCTAGCGGGACCAACTGTTAAATAATAAACAGGCCCTGTTTGTTGGCAGCCTCTTCCCCTCCCGCCAACATGGAGTGCCCATTCTCTAGGTTTACCTGCCTGCGTGTGTTCAGACGCTCAGAACAGTGTGTGTGTTGTGTGAGGCGGTGGTGGCATGGAGGCATCAGTCTACATCTAATCTGCTTAGTTGATTATTCTCCCAGGGCCTCGAGTGAGCGAGCGAGCATGCAGGGCTCTGGCAGCCCGAGCGACGGCTGTGCTGTCATTCTAGATAACGTTACGGGCTTTGCAGAGTGCATCGGCTAATTGTTTTTCATATGTTCATTTTCTCTTCATAGTCTTTCTCTTCCTTTGAATTGGTTTGGAGGGAGTGAGGGTTAGCAACCAAGTTGCTGCTTTACTTCTGGGAACTTAGGATCTGTGTTAATTGTTTTATTTTAAAAGCATGATGTGTGTGTGTGTTATTCACATCAGTAGTGAGTCAGATGTTCAGTCAGTCAGCAGATACGTACCAAAGACCCACAGGGTACACAGAACCTCACATTAGGTGCTTTAGCTTACTGTGCTTTATTTACTGTGTCACTCTACAACTGTCTGGCTGAGGTCAGAGGTTTCTCTCAGAATCCAGATTCCAAATGACTGCAGTAGATCCTGAAAGAGCAGTTCAGTAAGAAGACAACCCAAGAACACACACACACACACACACACACACACACACACACACACACACACACTCAAACCTCAGAGGAAAAACGATACCTAAAAGTTCTCTATTTGGTCATGGAGAATTTTTCCCATTCACTAGTTCCAGGGATAACAACACCTTGATAGTCTTAGTTTTCTGTTGCTTTTTTGGCCAAAGGAGTTTGCTATGCCATGCAAGTGTAACAGTCAAAAATGGACTTTTATAATTCCCAGAAACTTTCTCCAACCCCTGAGCCTCAAATAGTCTGTGAAACCAGTCTCAGGGAGGAGGATTTTCATTGATCAGTGTAAATGAGACACGTTCAAAGTAAGAACGTCAGGGGCATGTAGTGAAGGGGAAAAGGTAACTATGAAGCAGAAAGGCCCTGTTTTTCTCCTGAGCTAATTCTAAAGACAGTGCCCCATCTTTTAAGCAATGACAGGATCCCTGGAGGAGGTTTCTCCCAGGATGACCACTATGAAAAATAACCCTTATTAGAGGTCTATGTTATAATACATTTTAAAAAATCCAGTCACATCCCTTTATAATGATGGCTCCCACATGATGAAGCTGTCCTTTAGCTAGAACACCAAAACCATTTGCTTGAGTGAAATGAAACTTCTCCTACCTCACTAAATCACTAAATATGCTTTCAGCTCTGAGGTAATCATTCAGTTCCTTGGACTAGCATAATTTTTAGATCAAGAATTTTTGAATTAATAACTCTGGTGATAGCCACACAGGGTGTTGCAGAAAGTTAGGATATTCAACCTAATTTCTTCTAAATTCATGCCTCAATGGTGTGTAATGAATACATGATGTGTAATGAATACATTTATAATGAATACATTTGTGGTGCTCTTTTCCCTTAATGAGAAATGCGAACCACTGTCTTCTCTATCTTTTAAGATTTGGCTAAAGTATAGAAAGATTTGGCTAATGTATAGTGTCAAAAGTGTTTTAAAATTGCAGACAGTAATAAATTCACTCAGAATGGTTCACAAGTAAGTGGTGGTAAAATGGATAGGGAGACACTCATTCAAAAAGAACCCAGCACTATATAACAAAATAATTAATTTCTGTTGGTTACTAGTGTCCTATTGGATACATATGCCCTTGTCACCGAGTTCTCAATGGTTTCATCCAAATGAACTCCCTTGTTAATTATTTTCATCCAAGAAGTTTTGCCCATTTGCACTAGGCCTTCTGCTGATGAGCAGGCCTCACTCCTCCCTCTGGGTACTACCTGGGTGGGCCCTCTTAGAGCACTCATTTCTCCCTACATCAAGCCGCTTGTAGCTAGTGTCAACCATGAGCTCATTTACATTCTTGAATTTGATGTTGTTGATGGAAAAGCACATACCCAAAGTTTTTTAGAACTGTGTCTAAATGTAGAATATATGGATTCTGAGGGTGTTACCAAGTCTGTTAGGAGTCAAGCTTATCAATGAGGTGAATCCTGTTGATTGCTTGACCATTATTTCTCCTGTGTTCCCGTGAGTTGAGTTTTGGTTTAAAAGACACACACTATATAGATATATATAAAGTGTATTTTATGACATGTAATATGAATGCCTAGAACAGCGTGTATTTATCCATCTATTTACATCTTTTCTAATTATTCCGTGATTTAGATGCTAAAATCTATGAAGAGAAGCATTTTGGGGGAGGGAGTGGTATCTAAGCACCACATATTTGGAAGGTGCTTATTCAAGATTCTGCCAGATTTCATATGGTCAAGATATGTGTAATTGAAGACCAATATAACACAGTACCTGATTACTTATTAGAAAAAGCATTACTGCTTACTTTAGTGTTTCATGTAATATAAGAATGTTTTTATGTATTTAATAAAAATATGTATATAGTTACAGTTGACTTTAGTTGTTGGGAAAATGGGATTGCTGGAATAGCACTTAAATAAAATGAATAGTACTGACCTACTTAGAAAAATTAATTATGAAAGAAAAAATAATGGATTACAGTTGCAGATAATGGTTTTGGGGACGCTGCTGGTTGAAATCCATCCTGAGGCTTATTTATAATTGGCACAATTAGAGTTTTCGAGAATTCAGCAGCTTTGATTTATTTACAGGGATTAATATAGTATTTGAGTTATTGAGGAGGTGGGAAATGGAAATGGGTAGGGAACTTCCTACTTTCCATTAAAGTTCTACAGAATTTCAAGTTAATATTTTGGAACAGAAAGGATTATCTCCAGGAAAAGCACCAGGTTCTTTAATTGAGAGAACTTAATACATTTGGGTCCTTATATCAATATAATGTTACATTAGATCAGAGAATAAAAATTAAACATGACTTTGCACTTAAGACTACTTTATTTTCAAAGGTGCCTACAAGCTAAGTTTCTACAGCTGCATTTTGCTCCTTGAAATTTTTGTATATTCATCAGTTGTTTATTGCATACATACTGTGTATCAGGTACCCTTCTAGGTACTCGGGATCCATCAGTAAAATAGATGAATTATGTTAGGAATTGGTAAGTGCATGAGCCATTTATGTATGATACATAAAATAATAAACTGGACTTTATCAAAATTAAAAACTTCTGCTCTTTGAAAACATTATTAAGAGGATGAAAATACAAGCCACAGATGATAGGGTTATATTTGCAAAGAATATATATGATGAAGGATTTGTATTCAGCAAATATGAAGAATTTTCAAAACTCAAAACTTCAGGGAAGGACTGGGTGTGCCTTGTTAACTCCTGTATCCACAAAGTATCTGGCTTAATAACTAATTTTTGAGCAAATGAACAAATGTCCTTAGAGAAGAGAACATAGAGATGGAGACAGTAGGAAGATCAAAGGGCTAAGAAACTGTTCTCCTACTTCATTGTTTGCCTCAGGTTAGCTCTCTGTCCTAAGACCAGTTCCAAATGGAAAGGTTTTTGATACGATATGTGCATAAAGCATAAAACCTTTGGAATCAACACCTGAACTATTGCTCAGGCTGACACTAAGGAAGAAGCAAGCCGTAAGCAGCTGATGCATGAGAGTACAGTAGTGTCATGGAAAGAAAATGAAGCTGAAAAAAGGAGGCCCAAGTTACAGTCTTAACATTGATATGCAATGACCGCAGGCCCAGTTTCTTGGAAAATAGCTTCTTACATGTAAAGAGTTATACTGCCCACCTGCTTATTCTGTAGTCTTGTTTGAGAGCCAAAAGAGTAAGTGTTGAATCCCTATAGAAAAGTAAGGGTTTGTTATGATGGGTCACAAAGTCTCTTAAAGACAATCTTACTTAACCACCACAGTGTTAAAAATTGACCTTCTCAGGACAGTCTCTTAGGCTCTCCTCACTTTTGGCAGTTTGCCTGGTCAATCTCATGCACTTCCATAGCTTTGATTATCATCTTCATGTAGACGGTCACAGTTCTCTCCAGCTCAGACTGTTCTCCAAGCCCTACTAATGCTTCCTGTTAAGTGTTCTTTAACTCTCTCTATTCCTCTCCATACCCAAGCTACCATGCTGATCTATGAGACCATCTTTCTCACCAAAATTACAGCAACATTCTCCCGATCTCCTTAATTTTAATCTTATGGGCTGGCTCCTGTCTCTGTTGCTAGCCTGACTCAGATCACTTTTTCTCTAGCATTCTATGCTCCAAGCATGCTGAACAACTTTTGAAGCCTGCATTGCACCACCCTCACTCTCCTTTCTGGCTTTTGCCTGAATCCCCTTCCTTATTTAGAATACCTTTCCTTTCCCCCCTTCTTTCCCCTTTTGCTCAGATACACTGAAATAACTTAGCAAATCTCAACTTAAATCTCATTTTTTCTGGGATGCCTTCCCTAATTCCTCAACTAATTAGAATTGCCTTAAATAAGCAAATGCATGCTTATTTTTATTGATTGCTTTGCCAAGATCACCTCTAAGATAGGAAATAGTAATCTCCTTCAAGTCTGTATCTATAGTGCCTACCACAATGCCTGGTATTGATTAGGCATTTAATAGATAATTGTTGAGTGAATGAATGAGTAACTGAATAAATAAATAAATTGAATAGGCACAAATAATGTTATAGCTAATCCATTACATTTTTCACTTTAATTTTGTTATTTTTTGTAATATTAGCCCAGGTTGTCCCTAGAAAAGTAAAAAAAAGAAAAAAAAACCAAAATAAAAAGCATTTCTTGAAAATTTGTTTCATTTTGTTCTATGTATTTTGAATAAATCTCACTGTAGTCTCAATTTTCTGGTACTAAGAGTTATTCCAGAATATGAAATACCTGAATGGTGTAATTCCTATATTTTTTCTTTAGGAGAATTATTGTTAGATCTCCTTTTGTTATTTTTTGTCTGCCTTAATGTTAGGGATAACTTAAGGAGTCCATATTTAGAATGAATTTGACAACTTTGTCCAAGAGATTATTATGCTGTTGTCAATATTCTTAGACTAACATTTAGGAAAATTCTATTATCACAGTCTTGTCCTCTGTACCTGGCTGTCTTAAGCCCAAGCTAGATGGAAACATTTTTCAGTAATACTCTGGCGTTGCTTTCCAGTATTTGCCTATAAGCAACTAGGAAGAATATTAAAGATGATCCAGTAAGGAACCTGACAGAATATGATTCTACTGACAGTTGAGGAAGTTGCTTAAAATGGCATAGTCAGTTTGCAGTAAAGATTCATGGAGACATTTGGTATTGCACAACCAGTTTCCAGATGAATCAATCCCTTATGCTCTAATTAATACCTTGCTAAAATGTTGATTCTCAAGGAAAGCAACAGTTATTTAACTTTTATGGATATATGACATACTTTTGAATTTATTATTAACAAGTTCATGAGTACTGAATATTGAGCAGAATAATATTCTGCTTTTGGAAAGCTTACAGCAAATGGGGCACTTTACATATTTCCATATCCCACAGTGATCCTACAATGAGAACTAGCGCCATTTTACTAATGAGGATCCTGAAGATCCAAGATATAAAGTAACTTGCTTTTAATGTCACACAACTCATATTGAGAAAGCCAAGGCTTAAATCTGAATCTGTCTTGCTTAAATGTTTTTTCTACTTCATTCCATTACCTCTCTGTGAAACAATTTCTTGTTCTGGGCATATTAGTTTTTCAAGGTTGTTGTAACAAAGTGCCGTATACCTGGTGGCTTGAAACAACAGAAATATTCTCACAGTTCTGAACAGAAATCTGAAATCACAAATAACCAGGGCTGCAACCCCTCCAAAAACTCCAGGGGAGAATCCTTCCTTGCTCATCCAGCTTCTGGCGGCTCTACCCGTTCCCTGGTCTTCTGGCCGCATAACTATAGTATCTGCCTCCATCTTCACGTGGCCTTCTCTTCTGCATCTAGTGTCTTCTCTTCCTGTGTCTCTTGTAAAGACTTGTCATTGTATTTAGGGAGCACCTGATTAATCCAGAATGATCTCATCAAGAGATCCTTAACCTAGTTAGGTTATAATACCCATTTTTTTTTTCAGAGAAGTCCACATTCACACATTTTGGGGCTTAAGATATAGATTTATCTTTTAGGTAGCCAGCATTCAACCTGATACACTGGATGTTGAAGGAACCGTTTTGCTCTCAAAATAGTAGATATACCTTTGAAATATTTACTAGGCAAAATTCAGAAAACTGACATTTTATTTATAAAATTTGTTTATTATAGCTGGTTGATACTGATTTTCCATCAAGACTATCAGTAGAATAGTGAGTATCACTCACTAATACGACAAGAATGATAAAATCTTATTGGGTGCTATTCATGATTTTGGAGGAGCTTCAATAAAGCTGTGACTCATCTTGCCTATTTGATTGCAAATAGAGACTTCAAAAAAAGACATCTTCTCTGATGCCAACCTCAAATCTGTATACCATCATAGTCTACTTACTTAGACTACTTAATTTATTAGTTTTTACTGCCTTTCTAGGTAGGCATTCTTTAAAAGATGGAATAGTATTTCATTTTCTGACCCTATTTGTGCTTCCTTGAACTTGAAGTTTGTCCTCAACATTAATATTCTAGGACTTCATAAATCATTTTTCTAGAATTTCATAAATAGTTCTATGCTTACCCCTCTTCGTAACTTTCATAACCCCATTATATAATAGATCAGGATTTAGTGCCCTTCCTTTAACTTTTCAGAAAGTTTAACCCCAAGTCATACTGTGGATCTCACAACTCCAAAGCTGCACACATACTTCTCCATTTTAGCTTTCATGGATTGTACAGACTGGAAATGCATCATTACACACACTTGAAGGTGTCTTAATTTTACATAAAAATACAAATAACCTTTGCAGCTTGTTTTCAGCACATTTGATGAGTCCCAACATCTTATTAGACTCTTTGGCCATAGGTTCATAGTAAACTATAATATCATCAGTAAATAGTTCAAAGTGATGCATAGATTTTTTTTAGTTGTATCTGATGGCTCAAGTACCATTAACTTAGAAACATAATTTGTGTTATTTTCTCCCAAAATGTTTGGCTTGCATTTATTTTAATTAAGAATATAATGGCCAACAACAACAAAAAAGAGTAATAGGCAACATTTATCCAATGTCTTTAATATGTGAGGCTCCAAATTAAACATTCCAGATGAGCTACCTCATTAAATCTCTAACAACATGGTACAACCACTTTCTGTATCTTACAGATGAAGAAACTGACGCTGTATTGCTACTTTTTGCTACTCACACAACCTAACCTTCCTACTAGCTATCTCTTTAATTTGAATGGCTTGAAATGTAACTACTTTGATTCAGATTTTATTCACTACTTTTTCTTGATCATTGGCACAATGTAAAATTAGGATAAGTTCAAGTGCTAATCCATGGGAAATTCATTTATTATTCGTTTGTTCACTAAATTCCAGAAACTGTTCTGCACACAGAGAGTATAGAGGTAAGCTGTTGTGATAAGTAACTTCTAACTTCATTGGACCGCCAGTGATCTTCATATTTTATATCTCGCCTCCTTGTGTAATTCCCTATCCTTTAGTAGTGGCTAGATCTAGTTTCTCGTTTCTAAAAAGGACATAAGCGATATGCTGTCACTTCCAAAATTAAGTTAAAAAAAAAAAAAGACCTTGGCTTTCATCTTGAGTACTTCTTTCACTCTCTAGTGGGTTGTTTTCTCCAGGGAAAACCAAATGCCTTGTCATGAGGCAGCTCTGTGGATAAACCCAGCTGGCAAGAAATCAAGTCCTGCCACCAACCAAGTGAGTGACTTTGGATGTGGATTGTCCATTCTAGTTCAGATGAAATCATAGACCTGCCTGAGTTTGATCACAACTCATGAAGGACTTTGACCTAGAAGCTTTGACCCAGATTCACCCATGCTACACACAGAAACTATGAGATAATGATTTTTTTGGGTAGCTACCAAGTTTTAGGATAAGTTTTTTCAGCATGATAAATAACTAATGTAGCAATATGGCTAAGAACTTAACTCTCATGGAAATTAAAATATGATAGAGACTACACACATACACACATAGACAAAAATATATAAGCCAGGAAGATAGTAGTTATTCTTTCTAAGGAAAATAGAGTGAATTGGGGATGCTTTGGATATCATGATCGGGGAGAGAAAGAAGTCTCTGTGAAGATATGTTTTAACTGAAAGTAAATGAGAAGGCATCAGTCATGTGAAGATACAGGGGCAGGACAGTCCAAGCAGAGCAGATAGCTAGAGGAGGGGATAGTAGGAATAGGCTTGGCCTGTTTAAGGGACAGAAAGGATCACTGAGGCAGGAGCACAGTAAATAAGAGAAGAGTGGTTGGAGATAACATCTGATAGGTGTGCAGCAGTAATAGGACTTGCTGATCATGATTTTGAATTTGCATTTATTCTTATTGCAACATATATATGTTGTGGGTTTTATACAAGAGAATTATTATATGATCTGTTTTGTATTTCAAGGCCATTCTGGCTTTCTCTGAAAATGGGTTTTAAGAGGCAGAGTAGAAGCAGAGAAATCAATCAGGCGACCAAACAAGAGATAATTATGATTTAGGTTGATGGTAGCAGAGAAGGTGAGAAATGATTGGGTTTGGAATGTAGTTTGGGGTTTGAGTTGATGGTGATTATTGGTGGATTAGATGTGTTGGGCCAGGCAAAAGGGATTCCAAGGCTTCCAATACCTGGCCTGATCAACTGGATGGGCGTTGGCACCCGTCCCTGAGGACAGGCAGTCTGACTGGTGGGGGAAGTGGGGTGGCCCGTGGGTGCTATGAAATCAGGAATTTTATTCTGGATGCATTATGTTAGTCTGTAGCACGTGGAATGAACACAAAAAGTGCCCCGCAATCTCTGTTCTGTTCTTAAGCCTGTTTCTTACTCTAGAAGATGGCCTCTAACATCCCATAGTATGTTCTTTCCTCCTTAGTTTTGTTTTTCTTTTTTTAATGTTTGTGGTTGAATTTTGTCATAGGCTATTTGAATGCTTACAAAACATACCATAAGTCAATTGACTACATCCTCTCAATATAGTGAGTTAATCAGATATACTTGTCTTATAGAGTGCTACAAAATTCACTGAGGAAAAAAAATCCATGTAGTATTTTGGTTATAATTTACCATAACATAAATACAATATAACATAAATATCACATAACATATATATCGGATACAAGTCAATGCTGTCTCCTTGAGCCAGACTTTTTATAGCTTCTAATCATGCCTTCTTTATTCATTAGTAATTTCTTCATGCCACCCCACTCACCTTAAAAGTTTGTAACAGCTTTGCTAAAAGTCCCGTAAGTGCTGTGGGGAATTTGAGTGGATTGTTTTTCCCTTCCTCTACAAACTCTAGTGAGAACAATTACAGTTGGTTATACACATACATTTGTCCTATAAGATAAAGTGATCAGAAAACTCCAGAGAAAAGGCTAATAATCCCAACAGGAATGAGAAAGCAAACAACTATCAAATGCAGTGTCATAAAGGATTTAAAACAAAAGAGAAGCTTGGGGTGCCTGGGTGGCTCAGTCAGTTAAGCATCTTTGCTTAACTGAGACTTTGGCTCAGGTCATGATCTCAAGGTTCATGAGTTTGAGCCCTGCATCCAGCTCTGTGCTCACAGCCCAAAGGCTGGAGCCTGCTTTGTATTCTGTGTCTCCCTTTTTCTCTGCCCCTCCCCCGCTGAGGCTCTGTTATCTCTTTCCTTCAAAAATAAATAAACATTAAAAAAATTTTTTAAACAAGAAGCTAAATATCTTCCAGGCTAGGTGAACATCAGTGCCCTCCATGAGTAGTTAGCAAAAGTGTCTTTAGCTACCTATGTCCTGCCAAATATGGAGTGATTCTCTAGCACACTGAGAAGTTTAGAATTGACTCAGATACTAAAATATGAAACTGAGGAGCACACTCTTGATCTGCTAATTCTGAGCCAATGTACTATAACTGCTGTGCATTGTGAGATACTAGTATGAACTGGTATATTATAAAATTAAATTGTATTGTATAGTACATTGTATTGTTCGTCAGATTTTGATATCCTCATTTTAAATAATTCATGGGAAGAAATGATCACTTCATAATGCCACAAACTCACAGCAGGCAAAACTAATTTTACACAATATGAAAACAGATTTTATTTATTTAAAAGGAATATTAAAAAAACACAACAACAACTTTTTTGACACCAGCTGCTGGGAAATAAATAGAATACTTTATGACAAAAAAATCTAAATCTATAAAAGCTGTTCCTGGGAGACCAAGTTGAGAATTGTAAAGATACATTTAAATGCCCTGGTCAATGCTATGAGCCTGATTTTGCGGAAAAGGAACTCTTCCATCTTGCTCACTCCCTGGGGGAATAACATGGTACTGGGAGAAAATTAGCCTTACAAAAACCCTCCCTACAATGTAAAGCCAAGGAAGTGGCAAGCTTTGGTTCTCACTCCAAGGATAATCTCCCCGCCCCACCCCCCACAGTCCAAATAAACGTCTATAGGTACCTGGTAACTAGTGCCCTAAATACAAACTAGAAATTACTGCCTTAGCTTTGTCTAAGCCAGACCTTCACAGGGAGGGGAGAGAATATTTTAGAGTGACCACAAAAATTTTCTTTTCACTGTGGCTTTAAAAATAGAATGAGAAAATAAGGTGAAAATATAATGAGGCTATTTTCTTTGTGAGAATGTTTTAGGTATCAAATATATAGATATCATACATTTCTACCCAAATAGGAAAAAAAATCTGGGCTTGCTGTTCTATTTGACAATAAGTCCATATCTGACTCAGTCAGCCACTGGCTTCAGACAAAGAATGGGAGCCAGGCCATGGGTTGGTCTGGGTTTAATCTCAGAAGCGTGAGGGTGCAGGCATCCAGGCAGTTCACAGCCCTCTTCCCTGAAGCTTCAAAGAGAGAGCAAGTATGGAGAACGGCAAGGTTTGCAACGAAGGAGCTAAGAAATGGACAAAAGAGAGAAAGATGAGAGCAAAGTCGAAAAGAATCAGATAGTTTAGCACCAAAGCAATGAAAATACATTCTCTTGATAATATAAATGTTGTTTATTGAAATTTTACTTTTAAAAAGTGTTTAACTGAAAAACTCTTGCTGACAGTGGGAATGTAAATCTGAGACTAAGAGACTGACTCACCAGCAGAAGTTTATTATTATCTCTGATAACAGCTGAATTCCATTCCTCTTTGTGTACTGTAAAATGGGGCCGATTTGTATATCCGTGGCGTCATAGGCACCATGAACGAAGGGCTTGTTTCTGGTTTCCTTCAAGTTTCCTCCTTGAAGGGTTGGTTATACATCAGGAATTAGGAATTTCTTTTGGATTTCTACGGGTTACAAATTTGAAGGGATGCAAAGTTGGTGCTATTACTCTTCAAGATTTAAAATACTTGGCAAGGCAGCTGAGATTTAAAATGCTTAATAGATGTTACCAAACTCTGATGGGATAGTGTTTTAAATACCTTTCTATATTATTGAGGGGCAATATGTATACACAGATGATGGGTTGCCCTTAAACTTGGTATGTCGGTGCAGTCTAACATATTCTACATGCCGATTATTGACCTTATGTAACTCATTTTAACCTTTCTGTGCCTATTATTTCTTTTTTTATCTATAAAATGAAGTTAATAATACCTATCTCTAAGGGGCTCTAACCATTCAGTGAAATAATAAAGTCTTAGGGAAGCTTAAAGTGCTATGAAAATGTTATTTAAAAATAATTAAAAAAAATGCTTATTTATTTTGAGAGAGATGAGAGAGAGAGGCAGAGAAAGAGGGAGAGAGAGAATCCCAAGCAGGCTACTCCTGTCAGCGTGGACCCCGATGTGGGGCTGGATCTCACCAACCATAATATCATGACCTGAGCCAAAATCAAGAGTTGGATGCTTAAGAGACTGAGCCACCAAGACACCACTGATTTAATCTTTTTTCACAAATATTGCATACATTCTATTTCTTAAAGGCAACAGTGTTGCATTTTAAGGGATGGCTTTGTGCACAGGTAATGCAATCTATATAAAAATAACTCCATTTCTGCTGAGCATTTTGCTAAAAGCATAACCAGAGTTGTCATACAACATTAACGAACAACAAAGCTGGTATAGCAAAATTAGTATTGGATAATCTGGATAATATTATAGTGATTTTTTGGTAAATGAGTATAGACCAGACAATTTTCTTATGTACAGAAGAAAAAAAAAAACAAATTCCAAAACCTCTAATTTCATTTCTTTGGTTTTTCTAAGATTTCTACCTCCCAAAATATAAAGTTCAGATCCTTTTTACTGAAGTCTTTACTTCAGCTTTAAGCTCCTCTACAGTGCAAGGGCTACAGATAGACTGATACTTAAACATTATTTAAGCAGAATTATTTAAAGGGCATATTAGTGTTATGAAATTATAGATATCCTGAAATAAGTTTTCACCTTTCTGCCTTCTCAAATAGATGCTATAAGTCAATTATTAAAACAGAACACAACAACAAAAACAAAAATAGAGCTTTGGCATAAAATAGTAATCTGTTTTATATACAAACAAGAATGGTCATACCTAAAGTGGGTAAGAGGAGTTTTAATGCACAAATTTAGTATTTAAGATTTAAAACGTCATACCTGCCCATAAAATCACAATCAGTTAAACTTAGTTGTTAACTTTGAACATGGAGAATTTTAGAAATAGCAAAGATAACATTTCATAGCTTTAGGAATACAATGATGTCATTTTTATTGATAGAAAAATGCATTATTCTCAGTTACAAAATGTCAAAGATTTTGGCATTAGTCAATTTGGGGTTGTTGTCCCTTTGCTGCTTTGTGGAATTTACTTTGTTAGAGTAGATTGTCACACTCTTTGAAAGACAATTGATTTGATACTGACACCTGTCCCCACGCCTTATTAGCCGTAGAGATAAATAGTAGGGCAGAGGAGTACCCATAAGGGAATCAGCTGAACATTATAAATATCACAGAAGGAAGTAATTTGGTGTAGGGAAGAAGCAGCCCAAGCTGGACACACTTGTGGACAAGTACGTTAATGATTGTTGTATCAACTGGCATTCCATCCAAACCTGGAATTGTGTCTATCTAAGGGACCGCTCTGAGATTTAGCAAGATGGCTGAGAATGGCCTGGACCAAGTGGGGCAGAAAGAGAGCAGGATTCTGCTGACCTGGCAGAAGAGGGCTTTGGGTTATCACCTCAAAAGTAACATTAAATAACATTAAATTCCTTTCTATGCAATTATAACATCTTTCATTTTCCAGGAGACCCGTCTATAGAATCTAAGAGGCTTATTCTCTTTCATGGAAATAATGCAGTTAAGCTGCTTGAAATCTCAACAGATTAACATAAATGTTCAGATAAAAAGTTAGTATTTTAGTGGTAGTCTTCAAACATAATTAGTAATGAAATTTAAGCAGGACTTAGGAGAACAGAATCATAGAATTGTAGAATCCTAGCATAAAACAATATCCTTTTCGAGGTAGAAAGATCGTCCTATTCCCCATGTGATAGATGAACTGGGTAAAGTGACTGGTCCAGGACCTTTAAGTTGGAGTGCTTGGAAGAGCTGGAACTAGAAGCAGGTCCCTAGTCTCCAGTCAACTGCATATTCTAGTAGAGCTTGACTTCTTTACATCTGGACGATAAAGTCAATACCATAGAATAGTATAGGCCATATATATTTTTTCTAGGTAGTTAAGTGCCTACTCTTGTAGCATGAATAATAATGGCAAACATTTATAAAACTTACAACCTGCTAAGAAGGACCCTAATTGGTTTACTTATAGTCTCTCTTTTAAATCTTCATAAGAGCCATACAAAGTAGTACCATTACTATTTTCATTTCATAACTGAAGGAGGAAGTTGAAGCTCAGGAGATCAAGTAAGTTCACCAAGGAAACAGACCCATTAAGTGGTAAAGCTTGGATTGAACTCAGTTGGTCTGGGTTCCAGAGCTTTTGCACCTTAACCACTGTGCTATGCACTGTGTGCACTATATGTCTGCACTGCAGACATACCCATTAGATAAAATAAAAGGTTTGAAGAACTGAAGAATTTTACCTAGAAAAGAAGAAAGCATGGGAGGACTGTGATAGCTATGGGGAAATGGGCTTCTAGTAATTTTCAGTGACAACAGAGGAAGGTTAGGACCAGTGGGTGGGAATTGTGAGGAGATGAGTTCTGGCTTAGTAAAGTGCAGTAATCAGTAAGCCACCTTGTTTGTGTGTTCTCTGTCTGTGTACACAGGCTGCATGTGTGGTTCCTGTTGCTGTAGACAGGATAGACAGGATTGTTGTACTGGGAAGGTACATCAGAGTATCAGAGTACAGCTGTGCTCAGGTGAGAGATAAGGGGCGACATTACATTACATCTGAAACAATGTTGTGAAGCGTGTGAGGGCCAGAGCTCTAGACAGATCTACCATTGAATTCTGGCAGTATCATTTTATTAGATTTAGGCAGGGTCCTTAACTAAATACTCATCTAAGTTTTCCCAGTTTCCTCATCTATAATTGGGATAATTGTATTAATCTCCTAGACTTAGGAGGAGGAGTAAATCAGATCATTGCATAATATGCTTAGCACAGTGCCAGGCACATAGTAAGTGCTCAAAAGAAACTAATTTTTTCAGGACTAAAGATTCATTAATTTTTCAAAAATGAACTACACTCCTAATTCCTCTTGCATATGGAAAAGGAAGGTTGGCCTAGCAGGTAATAAGTGGTAGGACTTTATGCCCGCCACTCAATCATTGATTGCCTTTGGATAAGGGACCATGGACTCGAGAATGTGAAAAGGAAGCTTGGCGATACAATTTATTTTGAATATGGTAGAGCAGCTTATGACCTAAAAGCATCCTGTGGTGAATGCTTTTATCATGTGAATAATCGCCCCCTAATTTACCTGTTTGGTAAGTTCAGAATTGGCTTATTGAGTCGTCTTAAAGCAAGGAGTACACCTGCACTCTTCCTCCCTCAAAGCGGCAGGGTTTTCACACTGGGCTCACTTTCAGGGAAATCAAAATGCTCCAGGATTCAGGACAGCATTGTCTGGGAAGAGCGAACGTATCCAAGGGTTCTGTAGTCAGGGAAACATTAACTGTACTTTATGATGCATACAGTTTTTACAATATTTATTTATTTTTGAGAGAAAGAGACAAACCATGAATGAGGAGGAGCAGAGAGAGAGAGGGAGACCCAGAATCCAAAGTAGACTCCAGGCTCTGAACTGTCAGCACAGAGCCCACCGTGGGGCTCAAACCCATAAACCACAAGCCTATGACCTGAGCTGAAGTTGGATGCTTAACCACCTGAGCCCCCCAGGGACCCCTATGATGCATACATTTTAATGAGCATGCAAGCTCATGTAGGTCAGCTGGCCATTAGACCTTTGGACATAGGAATGTTGCCTACACTGAAGAGTTGGTTACTTAAAAGCAAGTTTCCCCATACCTCTTTCTCTGAAATTTCAATGGAAGTAAACATGACATTATGGTGTGATACACAGATCCTTTGGGAAAAACTAAGTGGCATTGGAAAATTGTGCAGTAGAAAGAACAGTGGATTAGGAACTCTGAGTAATACCTGCCATTACTAACTGTATGGCATGGGATAGGATGCCACTTGTTTTTCTTGTGTTTTGTTGTCCTAATTGTAAAATAATCAGGTTAGACTCAGATCTGCTGTGTAATTTCTAACTAAACATTTTAGTGCATCTGATTCATAAAATGAGGTAGAACTATTTTGTTTCTTTCCAATAGAAAGACAAGAATAGGAAATCATAGAAAGAACCCTTATAAATAGTTAAGAGGTTTTCTTATTGCCAATCAGCAATACTTGTCACTCTGCCTCAGCTTGAACCCTCTTTTGCAGATGTGAAGACTTACAAGACATTTTATTTTGCTCTGATAGAGATATGAATATGAACGTGGGCAAACTCAAACCAAATAGGTCTTTTCTCCCATCAGCCAGCAAACATTGACCTGTATTTGGAGAAACTTGAATGTATTTGAGGGAAAATGACCTCACTCACAAATTAATTACATCTAGGGCTAAAATAATTATATCTTTTCATTGATTCCCTTTATTTTCACAGTATCCATGGGAATTTTGCCAGTTCTTTATAGAGTGCTTTAAACTTATTTATAACCAACTTGGATGGAGTGCACTTTGAATATATGCTGGTGATTCTATCCTCTGCAAGTTGATTGGGAGAATAACATGTATCAGATGTGCATGCTTAAATATCTGGTGCATCTTACAGCTCAGAATCCACTTATTTTCCCAATCTTTCATGCTAGTTGCAATCCATGCAGGATGTTGAAAGGAGCTGGAATTCATAAGTGGTACTGGTTTGTCTTTTATCAAATGAGAAGTTAAAACATATTTTTACACAGAGCCATGCATTATAAAGGGCTACCCTTCAGCCCTGAATTTCTAATTTGTCAAAAGCTTCAAGCCAGCTTTTGAGAGAAACTGTTTAACTTGACTCAATTAGAGAATAATGAAACTTCAAATTTAGCCAGATTGGAAATGCAGACAAAGCCTTAATATTCCATAATCATCTTCAGAATTATCCGATCAACTGTAAAGATGCTAAAGCCATCAATATTGTAAGCATGTGTGATGAGAGGTCACCATGATGTCAGGCGTAATGGCCAATGGCTGTCAGCGGTTCAGAACTCTTCACATTCTGAAGGTGAAAAAGAATTTTACTTAGACTTTCATTTTGATTCTTAAGAAGAGCATTGCCTTGTAAGATCATATGCTATTGCCATTTTTTTAATGTGTAGACAAAAAGCCTGCTCAGTCTTCCTAATAAAAAAATAAACATTAAGAGGTAATCACAGAAAACAATTTCCATATTCCATTTTCTATTAAGAATACAGCAAAAACAAAAAGCATATAGAAAGAGACTATCATCAGGAATAATTAGAATAAATCATTTACTATAAATTCTAGAAAGGTGAAAACTGTAGTTTTGTAGTAGATTATGAATTAATTATATGATGTTTTCTCAGGAATATACTGTAGAAATTTCTATACCCAGTAAAGATACAGACATATTTATCAAGTACTTATTCAGTGCTCAATATTTGATGTTGTTATGTAAACAAATAATAAATATATAAATAATTACTTGAGATTGATTCTGCTTGACAGTGAGATTACATGTACAGGTCCTATAGAATAATGAAAATTCTTTCAGTAGATATATAAATTATGAATCAATTACAAGATCAAAATTGTGATTGCAGAAATACATTTGCAAAAATAGCTTCATCAGTTAACCCCATTTAAGCTCATTTTGATACCTCAGGAAGTTTCTGTGGTTACCTAATTAGAATGCAGACTTTTGAAGACCTCTGAGATCTCTCATGGATCTTACATTTGTGAAGCCTACAAATACAATACCGGTGGAAACAAGTCAATTTCAAAGGGAAATAAGAACGAGGCTCAAGGTTTGCTTGAAGTGTGTCTACATTTATAATGAGGTATTGAACATAGGTTCCATGATGGAGTCCAACTTATGGTAAGGCAGAACATTTTCTAAGCAATACTTGGTTTTCTTATTGGAGAATTGACAAGTCACAAAAGCCCAAGAGCACCCTCTAGTGAAATTTCTGGAGTAGACCTAAGGGGTTTGCACTTGACCTCCACTCTCCTTTCAAATGACCTTTGATCACCCACAATATAGAAACTGGATTTTTACTATCTCACTTTTTCTTCAAACAATTTCCAGATTGCAAAGAAAGTGGTATGGTCGTCAAGTATTTCTAGTGGTAGAAATGCTTAAATGATAGAACCTAATATTCCATGTTCCCATGATTTTTTAAATTTTACTTAATAATACTAGCCTGCTGCACATGACTTCTCCTATAGTAATATGTTAAAATAGTTTCTGGAAAATATAACTAAATAAATAATGGAGAGTATGAGAAATGTTACTGAATTATAATACCTTGCCCTCACCTCTACCTGTTTTATGTTTGCCACTCTTGGTTTGGGTACACAATATCCAGGAACTTCTTTAGTACTTAGCAATAATTAGAGGTCAAGGTGAGCAGGCTGAGACAGTTAAGTTGAGGTCAAAAATTATGGGAGAGGGGAAGAAGATTAAGTCCAAGTATTTATGCACTTCTGAGTTTTTATATTATCTGATTATTGCCAAGATATCTTGAGCAGGAATGAACATGACATATCCCACAATGTTCAAGATAGTGCCTTATTATATCAGATCTGCAGTTAGAGAGATGATCACAAAGCAGTCCCAATCTGTGCTGTAAATTAGTTAGATGTATGAATATAATACCATTCATTCACATTAATAACTGTTATGTAATAAATGAAACAAAGCAAATCATGACTTGACTTTGTGGTAGCTATAGAATGCTATTTTTGGAAGGAAATTTTGATCCCTAAATCTCCCCATATTAGAAAAAAAAAAGCAAAAACAAACTGATGCACTTAAATGTTAACTTGCCCAATATTATACAATTTGATAGTAGCAGCTATCATTAAAATTATAGGTTCCTCGTGCCCATTCTAGTGCTCATTATTCTATAGGAATCCACTTATTAAAGGGCCTACTATATAATTTCAAGCCATCTCATTCTCATTGGTTATTGTTTTTTATGCCTCTAATTAATAATTTATGGTTAGGTCTTCATACTTATAGTGAGAAAAAAATGTGTGTACCTTCTAATTTCTTCTTTTCTTTTTTAAAATTTTTAAAGTTTCTTTTGAGAGAGAACATGACACACAAGCAGGGAATGGACAAAGAGAAAGGGAGGGAGGGAGGGAGTGAGACAGAGAGAAAGAGAGAAAATCCCAAGCAGGCTCTGCACTGTCAGCATAGAGCCTGATGCGGGGCTTGAACTCACAAACCGTAAGATCATGACATGTCCTGAAAAAAGAGTTGGATCCTTAACTGACTAAGCCACCCAAGTGCCCCCAATTTCATCTCTGTTCAGTCTCTTTGTTCATGTATGGAAGAATAATACATGGAAGAATTTACATCTTTTGGTTAATATTAGGAAGAATAAAAAAATGTACTTATTTGATAGGTGTGATATTATTCTTGAAACATGGTGACACACTGTGTTAGTTTTGCACACTGAAAAAAGTGGGGGGTCCCTAAGTTTGATAGTCTAGCATTACTGAAAACCACCTCCATGACTCCGTGTTCTAATAGTATGTACTCCCTAGTGTTGATGGAAGGATTGCATGAGTGAATGCAGATAAACCATGTGGAACATAGTTGGCATTAATTAAGTGTAGTATCTGTATTAAATGTTAATATCAATTTTTTAAAAAAATAATAAGAATAAGAATACTGCATTCTTAACATTATGCAGTAGAAGTCAGAGCTGTGACTTCTGTTAAATACTTTTTAGGATTATAGTATGATTTCTTGAAAAGAAAAACAAAAAATTCCAAGATCTCACCCAGTAGTTGTTTTTAACTGAGAATGATTGTATAAGAAATTGCCATTTGTCAAGGAATACCACATAGTATTTTGGTAGTTTCTAATTTTTTCAGTTTTCAATTAATTATTATATTTTTAATCTTGGCTTTAACCTTAATGTTACCACATGTGACCTTAACATTCACCTTTTCATTTATATTATATATGATGTTTAGTAGATGAGGTGGTTGTGTATGAAAATTCAAGGCACAATTGTATAACTTCAGTTTTGCTATAACCTAATAATTTAATGAGGTTCTATTCTGTATTCTTTGCCTACTTTGCTATTCCTCAATACACAGTTGTTGGTATTTGGAATCACAAAAACAGCATATGTTAGAACTAGAAGATACCATGGAGATCAGAAGGTCCGATTCCTTCATCTTACAAATGAAACTGATGCCCGAACAGCGAAGGTAACTGATGGGGTTTCATTCTCCATACTGACTATTTTCATGATAGGAGATGATAATCCCTTATTTTTCTAAAAAGAACTGAACCAAGAGAACCAGTTTTTTAAATTTTACATTGATGCCCTGAACCAATAGATTAACAGTATAAATCAGTGTTATCTATGAATGGACAATACACAGTATTTTAAACCTATCTATTCCGTAGGACATTATGCTATGTATGCTTGCCAGCTTTGTAATTTCTGTCACTTTACAATGATGTTAAAACCCATACTGAAACTCCTAAGTGGTTATCTTTAAGAAATCTTCTCCAGTCATGCAACTAAGCAGTCTGGGTAACGAGACTACATGGTCTCTGCATGGTCTACTAAATACTTCTAGGAAGTGGAACCCCCTTCTGGAGTTATGAGAGAAACATCACTTTGAAAATGCCTTTAAAAGTGCTCCAGCATAAACATTACACTGGAACATTTCATTAGCTTTTTGAGAACAATAAAGAAATGTGGAGCATAATAGGCTAATATGTTTAAGTGGCCTTGGTAGAACCCTACTTAACTCAGTGGGATTTTCTGCAGCACGCAGAGGTGGAAAACCATTCCCTACATATTTATTGTGTAGGACTGCCTCCTTCTTTATTGCATGCAGTTAATATCAAAGGGAAGTGACTTTACCTGTAATTCTAAAATGAAGAAAGTCTCAAAATACAAGTTTTAGGAATATCAATATTTAGATATGATGGACAACCAGCAGTGCTGGCTTTTGGCACTCAGGCTATCTGTCAGTAAAGATGGAAGAAGGGCCGAGTTCAATGTCGTTACTTCCTAGCCTCATAAGACTTACATAGCCAGCAGGGTATTAAGATTTGTAAAGTCTCTAAATTCCTAAAGAAAAAGGCAAGATGTAAGCCAAATCTTATTGGTCACAAATTGCAAAAACTAAATTAATAAAAATGTTCAGTTATCTAAGTCAGCAGTAAAACTTTTCTGCGCAATATTTTGAATTAAGTAAAATAAGTTAATGAAAAATATGAAAGGGTAATTTTTATGGTTTTATTAAAATTCCAAGTGACTACACTGAATATATTCCTGGACTTGCACTATGGTCCTTTCTGGTATTCTTTATGTCTCTGAGCTTCCATTTTCTGTCATAAATTGGGACTCATTAGGCTTAGGAACACTGTGATCATTGTGATTTTCTTCAGCTTGTAGGGAAAAAAAGGGGGGTGTAAATTAAGCCCACAATTATAATATTTTAAGTAAGTTCAAATAGGCATACATGATGACAAATTAAAAGTTTCCCTATAGGTGTTAGTTTCCTTTGTGTAGACAACTTGTCACCAAAATTTATTGAAAAGTAACAATTCCTATTTGTATGGCATTGAATTAATGATACAAAAAAAAAGCCTCTTGACTGACAGCTCTAGTGGCTGAAGTGGCATATTTAAACCATTATGTTTGTTTGTTTCACTTACTGTCAAACTCTGTCTTAGAATTACTATCAACTGGTTATAATGATAGATGGAATCTGTCTTTCAGTTCCAGGATATGTTTTATATCAAAGTTTTTCTTCATTGGTTTTTGGAATCTATAGGCAAAATAATACATAAACACAAATGTAAATCCCAGCTGTAATTGTTTCTCAGCATTTGGTGACATCATAAATCCCTTAAGATTTATACTCGTATTGTAAATATCACTAGAACCATTCAGTAGGAGGATGAAAAAATCTAAACAAAACTTGAAAATAATACATATGCTTCTTCTCACTATGAGAAGCGTTTCCTAGCTACCCTGTTTACCCCAGTGGAATTTTACAAAACGGTTCCTGGCGCTCAAAGTTGATCTAACAAAGAATCAAGTGGGTTTAATTTAAAATTCACTCCTAAATATGTTTGCTGGTTTTGAAATTCTGATTTTCTGCTTATGCAATACAAAAACAACTTTGGTTTTAAAACGAAAATTGGCAAAAAATAGTAGTGCATTATTATGTGTTCTAATCACGGATGGTGTTTTGTCAAAGTTGACAAAATTATTTCATTGGCATTGCAGTTCAAATGCATGGCTTTCCTTTCCCACAAGTTGCATAAAGTACAGTTAAAATCAACAAATATTTCTTGAATGTGTAGTATATGAATTTACTGATTTTTATACTATACAATCTAACAATTGCACTAAAGACAAATTTGCATTCTGTGTTTTTGCATCCTTTGCCTTACAGAGTTTACTATGTTACAGTTTATGGTCAAGTCTTTATGTGCTTTAGCATCAATTTAAAGTGTCTGTGGTTCTCAAAAGAGTTGCCTCCAGTGATATGGATAATGCTCAGATTCTGATATCCATGGCCCAGCCTTCTTTGATTTTTCTTATAAGTGTTTTTTTTTTTGGTAAAATATATGAACTTAGAAACAGAAGTTTCCTTGGCTCATATTATACTCAAGAGACAATGATGATACTGAAGTCCTTTTCATAATCAGGGCCTTTGTAGAGATTGTCCAGGTAGTCTTAGCCAAAATATCCCTCTCATTGTACTCTACTCCAGGGCAACATGTGGCGTGCCAGCTGGATGCCCTCCCTACATGCCTCAGGTGGCCACATTTCAATGGTGTCTATAGAGCACAGGCCAAATTCTCATTCTCTGTGTTAATCAGTGGGAGAATTCCCATAGAAAATGGGATGGGAGCATATTTTAGGAAAATTCAAAGAGATTATCCAGATGATTAGGCCAGGACATTGTAAATTTGGGTTTTATGTAGGATTTCTATAGCATTATCTTACTTGACCAAAGAATGCTGGAAAATTTGGATATATTTAGAAATTAAAAATAATCATGCTTTTTATTCCACTGTGATTTCTCCAAAGATAATCCTACAAAATTTTTCTTTAGATACAATAGAAGCTCATCTTGATTTATAACATCAAAGACAACTGATGTACCTAGTAATATAATTTGATTGAACTTTTTCCCATGATCTTGAAAGGATCTGAGTTCTACTTATAGAAGTCTCATTATACCTCTCTTTTCAATTAAATTCTAATCAATTCTACAAGCATTTAGTAAGTGCTTACTATGTACAAAGCACTGAAATAGAAGCTCTGAATAATTCTGTGTATGATGCTTTATGATGTGTAACATATTTTTCATGTTATCTTATTTATATGGTAAAGAATCACTTTGTAATTATTACTTATCTAAATTGCCTAGATGATGCTATATTTTGAATTTAGGGCAGAGGGTTGTTTTTGGTGAGTCCAGAGACCATTCTAGAAATACATTTAGTTTCTCTTGAATGAAAAGATAAACGCATATCATTGTATCATTATATTAAGCTAAGTTGGGTTGGAAACAGTGGTGTTTCTGTTGGTTTTATATGTCATTAGGCTCAGTCTCTAGTGCATTTGTAATGATCTAATTGAAAAGATTTGTCAACATGTTCACAAAAATAATTTATTTTCAATTTTAAGGCAATACTGATTTATTGCATTTTATTTATCTTTTTTAAGATAAAAATTTGATTTCTCCAGAAACTACTCATATTTAAAGTTATATCAAATTTTGCTGTTCAGCCATGAAGTCTGTAAGTGCTATACAACTGATGGAGAATAGGTCCGAATGCCATTATTCTCCATTTAGCATGTACACTATTCTCTACTATTGTTGCATCTAACGTCTATTGAAATGTTTTATTTCTATATTAATATTACATTATAAAGTCTTATTTCTACATATTTCTGAGATTTTTCAAGTCATTTCCTCAAACCTACTTTGTAAATACTTTAAAACAACTTGTTTTATTTTTATTTATCTTATTTCTCTTATCCTTAGTGTTGAAATGGGATTTATCCTTTAGCCTTTTTAAAATATTTTCAAAAAATTTAAAGGGAAATCATCATTATCTTAAGCACTGAACTTATCATTTTTTTCACAGACCCAAACCTCAAAAACAGGTAGGAACATCTTTATTTGCTTTATTTCTGACATCAAATTTGCAGAAAGTCACTCTCTTGGTAACTTCAGCTATGTCACCGTGGGTGCTTGGCCAGAGGGCAGTCATGTTGACCCCATCTGCAAAGGCTGGCTAAACTAGAATCTTGGACTATTAGAATCCCATTCATCAAGGTCCACATAAAATAAGGTAGGTGGGAAGCAGGAGGACAGATGGTAGGGTCGGCAGCAAGGAACATGTTCGTTGACATTGATATAGACCCTTCTTCTTGCCAGAGTGACTCCATGGACTTGTTTTGGCATGGAAGACTAGGCCAAAGCTATCATCTTAATAGAAGGTGAGCTGCAGGCAAACTGAGAGATCCATGCACAGTAGGTGTTTAGGGCTGGCTTAGATTTTGTCTATCAGCTTGACTGTCATACATACTTGATGGATGTGCACTGGGGCTTGAAAGTGCTGCATTGATGTTGAGGACTGTGTCATAAGGTTCCTGATATGGTGCACATGTCTGAATGGAGTTGGACATTGACTATCCTTGCCTATGCCAAGCAACACCAGACTTGAGTGCATTATTCTGCAGTTGAGTAGCAGATGGTGAGTGCAGACGTTTGGAGGGGGTGTGCCTTCAAACACAATATGGAGCCAACAAACTTACTTAGAAGGTTACTGCATGTCTTGACTTTGGCAGCTATTTTTTAAGCACTGATGAAAAATCCAAGTCCTATCCATTGTTACTCTCAGAATATTCAGCAAGGCTGGTGTTCTAGGCAAAGGAGATGTGAAAATCAAATGCACCATTCACTGTGTTGGTCACAGTTGGTTGAAGGTGACTTCTTGGTATTGGCTTAATGGGCTAGATAAACATTCTCAGATTGAATATTACTGAACTTGGTACCAAAATAGTTATTAACGAAATAGGTAAATTTCATCTAGAAGTAGTCAGAGAAAGGGCCATCAGAACACTGGAAGAACATTGTGGTCAAGTATGGTACTTAAGAGTAACTTTATTTTCCTTGGCTTTTAATTCAGGGGAAATATAATGTTCTTTGGAAATAAAAATAAGAAAATCAAATATCTCAATAGAGGTTTCTTATGCACAAAATTATGGACATCCACAAATGAATGAACACAATAATTCCATATGTATAAGAAAAGTGACTTTTATTGGTGTTTGTTTTCCCCTGATGGGTTCTGAACACATATAAATTCATTTTAGGTTTAAAATACAGGTTTTGGGTTTTTATTTTCAGATTAAAACATGAGATATGCTCATTGCATATAATTATGGAAATAGAAAAATATATAGTGCATAAATTTAAATCAGGATGAACAATTCTAAGATTTTGCTCTACTTCCTTCCAATTTTATGTACATTTCTAAGTGGATGTGTGAGTCTGTGTGTATTTTCTTTAAAAATTTTGGATCCTGTAATCAATATTCTGCTTTTTTCAGTTAGCATTAATTGTATTATTAGTTCTCAGCATCATGAAATACTCACTTTTAATGGCTGTACAATATTATGTTTTATTTATGTACCAAAAATTTTTAGATTTCTCCATATTTGACAAGTAAGTTATTTTCCACCATTATTCCTACTGCTCTGACAACCATTCTTACACATATACTTTTATCTACATCTTGGATTATGTTTTCAGCATCATTTTTAGAAGGTTGATTTCTCGGGTAGTGTAATGAAACTTCTCAAGTTTCTTTTGATAATGCTTCCCAAATTGTATATGAGAGTGCTTTTCTAAGTACACTCTTAACCTGCTTTGAGTAATATTATTTTATAAATATTAGCTAATTCAGCAGGAAAAAAACACACCCTGGTTTATTTTGTTGTAATTTGCTATAATTTGATTAATATGGAGCTGGAATGTCTTTCATATTTACCATTCATAATTTTCCATTGTTTTTTTCTTACTGTAATTGTTTGCTCCTGTTCTTTACTCAAGTTGTTATCTTGATGATTTGCAAGATTTTCAAAATGTTAAATCACTGCTTTTGTCAAATGTAATGTAAAAATGTTTCTCCCAGTTTTTATGTGCCATTAAATAGTTTTTGTTGTTGTTGACTGAGAACACCACAATTCTGTTGTTTTGCTTTCCCTATGACTATGGCTTTGGTTTCATCTTCTTTTTATCAGCTTGAAGTCTGATAAGAACTCACCATTTTTTTGGTATTATCATGGCTTTATTTTGTATTTTTAACTCTCTATTCCTTCCAGAATTTATTTTAGCCTAAGGTTGTGATAAGCATTTTGATTTTGTTCCCCATAGTTAATCATTATCCCAACACCATTTTCCCATTGGTACCATCTTTATTGCTTGCTAATTTTTTATCAAAATTAGGATCTATTTTTGAATTATCTGTTCTTCCCCTGGTTCCATACTGTTTCCATTAGAACTTCATAGTAAGTTTATGTACTGGTTAAGTCAGACCGTCCTTATTTTTCTTTTTTCAAAAGTACTTGGCTCTATTGTCACCCACTCACTTTTCAAAATTAACTTACCACATTCAGTTCATACAAATGTTCCATTGGAATATTTATTGGAATTTTAATAAACCTATAAATTAGTATCAGTATCTTTGCAATATTCAGTCTTCACATTCAGTAGCATCATATGTTTTTATTTATGTAATGTTTTGTAATAAATAAATTGTGTCTTTCTATTCATATTGGTACCCACATTCTTTATTACATTTAAGGAAAGGCATACTGTGTCCTTGATAATGTCCTTAATTGTGTATATTTCAAGAAAAGCCATATTTTCTTTATAATAGTTTTGTTATGATAATAGTTTTGTTGGGATTTACATAAATTTAAAAAATTTTAAATGATTACAATAGATGCAGCTAACATTCATCTTCTCATGTAGACAATAAAAACAAAAAAGGAAAAGCAAAAATTTTCTGCATGATGAGACATCTTACGATTTACTCTCTTAACAACATCCCTATATATCATATAGCAGTGTGTAATATTTATTATCTAGCTACTTTACTCAGCTTTCTTAGTAATTTTTTAGTAATTTTTATAAGTTCTCTTGAGTTTTTAAGGTCACTAAATTATCTGCAAATGGTGACTTTATCTCTTTACTTCCTTTTTATTTCTGTTTAATGTCCTATTTTATTACTGGAAATTCCCAAACAGCTAAGTAACCATGAAGATAGAAGCATCCTTGTTCTTGATTATGTGGAATGTCTCTAGTTGTTTGTTTTTGTTTTTGTTTTCATAGTTGTAAGGTGGATTTTAGTTATTGATTTAAGACAGATATTCTCTAGTATACTGTTTCTAACCCTTTGTTTATTAAGAATGAGTGTTGATTGCTTCTCAGCCTTTTGGCTGAGATCAAGTGTAAGAATGGATGTTGAAGTACATTATATGCATTTTTGGATAAACATTTTTAAACTCTAACTGATGGACATAGACTTTTACTGTGATGTCTTTTTCAATTCAGGTCAATTCTAACACACATTTATTCAGTACTTATACTCTAAGACAGAAATTGTTTGCTGGGCATTAGAATTCAGTTGCATAGTTTCTTTCTCTAAAAACATAGGAATATTCGAGCATGATAATTCAGCAAGGGATAAGTAATTGATTTCCTATTATTAAATTGTTTTTGCATAACTCGTAAAACACCACAATTAGTATTTTATGAAGTACACTTTGAAGGCTTTTATAACCTAATTGTATACCATGTCAAAATGTGAATTTTAAAAATTGCTAAAAGTAAAATTATTATTTAACATCAAAATTATGATTTTTTACATCTGAAATAATAGTGTTCAGATTCTAATAAAGAATATCGATAAATCTTGGTAACATCTCAGAAAATGCATAGACCTCTATAACATAGATTGCTTATGTTCTATACGATCAGGAAATTATAATTTCCAATCATATGACACAAATGATATGTGATTTGGGAGCACATATCTTTCATGATGCCAACATTGTGTTTTCATTTCTCTGGAAGTCTTCTGTATCTGTGGGATTTAAGTGTCCACTTACATTGATTTATTTTTAATGAACTTTTTTTAAAAACTTCAAAAATTAATTTTATTGCCTTAATGTAGTTTAGCATAGTCTTTCTAGTTTTTCCAATCTACTATTTTAATTTGTTTTATTTTTCAGAATTCTTTATTTTGTTTTTTTATGTAATATACATGAACATCTGATATTTTAAAACTATACCCTTTTGACCAGATTCTTTATATTTCACACAAATCAAATCAGCAAATATTGATCAAGAATCAGTGTTCTATTAGCATCATGCTAGTTGTTATGAATTGTAGTACAGAAAAACATAAATAACATACTTTCAGGGAACTTATAACTTTCTAGTTGGTAGATAAGATATAAACAAGAAAAAATGCAAAAACGGCAAATCCTAATGAAATATTTGTTTATAGTAGCTGACATATATATGGTCATAGTCTTGTTTTATATTCAAGCAAATGTATTAGAATTTACAATGCACCTTTTGTATATTGACTTCACCCTGTCCTCTTCATACTTTTCCTATTCTATTGTACCTTTACCATGAGGTCTTCACTTGCTGTTTAAACATTGTATTTACTTTTGCACAATTTTTAAAATTCTCTTTGGAACAACACCAGATAGACAAATGTTATACACGTTAATTTCTGAAATATTACCAGTGATAATTTGTCTCATACAAAGATGGCCCTATGCGGCATTTGGAAATAGTAGTAGTGCAGACTACTGTAATTGTAGACTGAAAATCATTGCTTTCTGAATCTCTTACTTCATTAAAAAACTTGCCCTGATTTTAAGAACCATTCACAAAATAATTAACATGTAAAGTAGGAGAAATCCAAATGCTAACATGAAGTTAGCATCTCTACTAAATGGGAATTTTAGCAGTAATCTTTGGTGTATTAAGGAAGTAGAGTCCTATCCTTTGGGCTTTGATGAGATTTTTATATCATGGAGACATCTGTTTTAAACTGTAGCACTGGATCTGTGTTCTAAGTTATAACCTTAAAATTTTATCATATTTTGGAAAATTTATATCCCCCTCAGCTTTTAATGCCTGCACTGAGTAATGTTTGTCACAGACCACAACACCTATCCCTGTGGAACGGTTATCCTATCTTAATTCAGAAGTAATTGTATTGATTAAATAATATTTACAGCTTCCAAACATCAAGGCAGTTTGTTGGTCACCATTCTCCCTAACCTTACTGTGAGCTTCCTGTGTGGTATCATTCGTCTGAGGTCTTATTAAAATGTAAATAAATTACATCCAGCAACTTCCTCTATTTGCCCAGCTTGTTACTATATCAAAACAACTGGCTTAACGGAACACATATCGATGTATTGTGTTATTTCTGTGCTGAACCAAAGTGAGAAGGAAGTTTGTGAATGTAAAATAGAACCTACTTCATAACAGTTTTTGTTAAAGCATTTTATGAATTGGAGATAATCTGAGCCATGGGAAATGATGTAATTCTACATGACAGAGCTCACAGAAAGAGAATAGCTCCTCAGATAGAATTGGATTAGACTCTTGAGATATATGGTTTTGGGGCTTTTATACTGCTTTACCTTTGTAAGTGTAGCTAACTCTTGGGTTTTTATACTAATATTATACTGTTATGGTAAATATAGTAAAAATAAAAACAAAGAAACAATCCTGTTATCTAAAATAATTTCCCTTTGGCCTCCATATACAATATTTGACTTTTTAGCACCAAAATACCATTTTATTTCTGTTTCCCGTGGGTTGAGGAAGCTATTTCTAACATCGATACTATGGAACAGAAATGCTCTAACACTTGTCATACTTTGTTATATATAATAGGTAATCTTCACAGGGCATGATTGAATAAAACTGAACTCACGTAATAATGAGCAATAATAATGAATAATAATCAATAGTAGACCTATGAAATACAATAGTACTTGGTTCAATGCTAAATTAGTTTGTAGAAAATAATTATTATTGCTTGACTACATACCAAATAGTGGGAATGGAGGCAACTGAGTGTTGTGCAGGAGAAAAAGAAGCCAAACTGAAAATAAAATTTGCCATGTTTGAATGAAATGCTGAAATGCCAGTAGTAATTGATGGTCTCTGTGATCAGACTTTCTGGTTTGTTTCCTTAAACTTTTCTATATTTTCATATGTGTATGTGTGTGTGTTGTATGTGTTTCAATGTGTATGTGTAATTTTGTAGTCAGGAAAAGTTTGTACAAATGTGTTTATGTATCATTCTCATTTGCAAATAAATCATTGAGTTAACTGTATAAAGTCTCCCAGGGAGTGTGGAAGCTATGAGCTAAATTTATTTTTTAATTTTTTTAAATGTTTATTTATTTTTGAGAGAGATAGACAGAGCGTGAGTGGCCAGAGGTGTAGGTGGGGGCTGAAGGAGAGAGAGAGGGAGACGGAATTTGAAGCAGCCTCCAGGGTCTGAGCTGTCAGCATAGAGCCCTACGACACAGAGCTCGAACCCACAAACCACGAGATCATGATCTGAGCCGAAGTCAGACGCTTAATTGAACTGAGTCACCCAGGCCCCACTATGAGCTAAATTTAAAGGCAAAGTATTCCATTATGCACATAATCCACTGTCTCAGAACTTATTCAAGTTTTGTTATCACTTTCTCAGTTTGAAACTTCCAAACTGGAGACAACTTAATCAAGGAAATAGTAATAATATGAATAGCATTTTGTCTGCACTCACTTTTTGACTCAACTTAGGACAAAAAGCTTTATGTTGAGAATATGATCTGCTATATGTTGTTGTCATCTATGATGAAAGTGTTAGAAACATCCTTTATCTCCTGGTCTGTTTCAGAGTTAGTTTCCCTGAGGAGAACTGTATATATAATTAACATCTTGTTTAATCCAAGTCATGGAGACTCAGGCTCATGTAGTGAGGGCATTACTAAGGAGGCTCACCTGAATATTTATGTAACATATAACAGAGATCCAGCTAAATATTAATGGAATTAATTATATTTTTGTTAGAAATACTATAGAAATATGTTACCCTAGGCCTCTATTACTTACATAGAGGTTTAGTACAACTTAGAAAAATGTGACCTCTTTCAGCACCTTTGTACAAATTGTAAAGTAATTTGCTCCAGCCGATGCAGCTTGGGCCCACGAGCGTAGCTTCTAGAGTGGAGCACACCCCTAGATTGGGCTGCCCTTGTGCAGGACACAGCCTGTACACTTGGTCATGGCTGTCCTATGTTCTATGCTTTATTAATGATTTGAAAAATAGGTTCCATACTGTTCTTTTCTTGCACAGAAAGCCAAGAATCACCTTCAGGTGACTTAGCAAAAAGATGCTTATCTAAGCTTTAAGTTAGTCTGGGACCTTGATGATACAAATCTATTACTTTGCTTCAGACATCTGATTTGAATAGCATTAAGGTAGAAGGAAATGAAATAAACTCACCACAAAAGCATAGATGAGTTTATCAAGTCTGGCTCCTAGAAGAACTAGGTTGCATTTTGAAATTGCATCTAAAATTTTTGGATCTCTTATTGTAACTTTAGATGGCTTGATATACAAAAAGGTAGATAAGAAAAGACATAGATGAGCATCTCCTTATTCGGAAAAGAAACAAAGATGGGTTAAAGGGATATGTAGTTATATGTTATAAATATATATAAATAATATATAAATGATTGTAAATAAAATATAAAGAAATATATGATATAAATGTAGTAATTGAAAACTAAAACCATAAGGTAAAAATGTAAGAATTAGGCCTATATATTTAAAAAATCATCTTATATAGAATCTTATATACATTTGCAAGTTGGGTTCTTAACCATATGTTTTGAAGAAATACATTTCTGATACTTAGACTAGAAAGAACTGTTTTACTCTATTCCTCTTCAGTATATAAAGAGATCATTGTATTATGTCATGAATACCATGATCAATATTAATCTTTATGAGAAACAAAGAATATTTTATAGGAATACTTGTATTATAGCTCAGTAACATCTCAGTGATGTGTAATTTGATATTTTCAGTCTTATAAGATACAGAATAGGTGGATGACAGACCATTCTGATATAATTCAAAGGAAGATTTCAGAGTATCTTTAGATTCTAAACTCCAATGGAAGAACTATAATTTTTATAGGTATTGTTTCTCTAAGTTATGCCTTTAATTGAGATAACAGTGAATTCTAGATTGTATGACTGGAATACAGCTATTTTTGTTAATTAATAGTAGAAACAGTAATCAAGTTAGGAGTTGGATTGAAATTCTCTTATAGAAATTGCAAAGCCCAAGAAAAACATATAGCCAAAAAAATGTCCACCCACTTTACCTGAGAAATTAGCTGGAGAAGTGCCATTTCATGGGGCAGAAAAAAAAAAACAAACCTTCTTTAAACATTTATTTTCATTTTGCTATAATATACAGACAAATGGGAGATGGAGGCTCCAATTTCTTCTTTGCTATAGCCTGGATATTGCCTACTTCTCATTAGGTGAGGGAATATTATCACATACTCCATCACCAGACTTATTTGTCTCCTTAAGCAATATATGTGATGTTTCCATGCTTAATCTTATGGATTAGATTCCTTTTTTCCAAATAGAAAGAGTAATATTTACTTGTTACAGGTTCCTGGGTTAAAGGTGAATTATTATGACATTTTAGCAAGATGAAGTTTGGTGAATACTTTGATTTCTTTGACACTTTATAGATGTGAAGGATTAATATTGATCCAAAAATGTCAGTAAGATATTCAAAGTTAATGCATCATACATTCTGAATTTCTGCCACACAAAGTTTGCTGATTTTCCCATTCCTTTCAATCTCCGAAGGGGGGGAAAAGACTTGAAAATCCTAGAGGCAGATACTACATGTTTATCTCATTTTATGTGATGAGTGATTTTGTAAATCTATTCATAATTTAAATGCTCTAGGAAAATCTATTCTCAAGAGAATTTTATTGTGGATCATTATGTAAAGCAAAAATCATTTTTAAAGAGTATATTACTCCCTATTTCAATATGGGAGCTTTCTGATTTACAAGAGTTATTTAAGCTCCCAGAGAAGTACATTCCTTTAGTATGTTCCTGAGGAGACACAGCCTGGCCATGTCAGGAAACTGTGAGTGAATAAGTTGGAAAATACTAACTTGATTCACTTCAGCATTTGAGCCTCTTAAGAGAAATGTCAGAGCTACTATTTTGTATGAGATTGAATCTAGATGACATGTTCTCCACAATTGCTTGCAATGGGTTTATTTAACTCAGTCCAGCTCCAAATTTTCTAGCAATCCACTTTTTAAAAAAATTTTAATGTTTATTTATTTTTGAGAGACAGAGAATGTGAGCAGGGGAGGTGCAGAAAGAGAGAGGGAGACACAGAATTCAAAGCAGGCTCCAGGCTCTGAGCTGTCAGCACAAAGCCCGATGTGGGGCTCAAACTCACGAACTGTGAGTTCATTACCTAAGCCGAAGTTGGACACTTAACTGACTGAGCCACCCAGGTGCCCCTCTAGCAATCCATTTTGAAACATGCAATTCTAGCTCTTCTTTGAGTTATTTCTCTCAGGTCTGTAAAGTCGTGCAGACTTTTTATCTCCCATGTGGGAAGTGTTGTGCTCTCATCCTCATTCACCAACCACTTCCCAATCCTCATGATTGACAGTCATTCTTAATCTCCAAAACTTTTAGACCTTTTAGAAATGTAGTGGATAGGCAGTTAAGGATTTACTATGTACATGTACCCATCATGGAAACTTTCATTCAATGGCAGTTGGACCTTCCCATCCATCCATACACATCCCGTTGCATCTGGGTCTCCAAAATTTGCATTACAAGGAAAAGAATTATGCAATGTTTATTTGCTGAAGGAATATTGTAATTTTTCATTCTCGCTATATAACAGTAGATCATAAATTATATCGCCAAGCTGGATATTTGAGAGTGAAAGGGTACATGTTAAAAACTGTGGTGAGACAACAGGCATCAGTGAGATCTGGTGTTTCAGCTGAGACTACCCCCACTGCTTACCCATTCCCAAGCTCCACTGACACGATAGATATACCAAGACAGGCCAAGCCATGAAAATGGCATCTTCCTGACTTGATGGAGTAGAACATGAAAAACCACATGCTCCTAGGTGTCACAAACAGTAGCGATCTCAGTAATAAAAAGGGAGGATAAACATTATAGGAGTTCAGATTGGGGCAGGCAATAGACTGGCATATTAGCCAGAACTTTGTCATGGATAACTGGAAAAGGAGACTGCCGTAGTGGGCACTAATAAGCACATATCCGTGGTGGTTTGGAAGTCTGCACATATTCCAGGAAAGACCAGAGAGGGTCCAAAATATCCACATACCCAAGGCTGACCCTAAAACCTTGTGCAAACAGGAGATGAGAGCAATGCCAGTGAAAAGTAAGAGCCAATGAAGACATGTAGACTGTGTGAATTTTTAATGCATTTCCAGCCCATAAACATATTTATCAGTGAAGGATGTTAGCTTATTGCCCCTGAGGTGTTTGAGTAAAACTCTAGACCAGTCATTAGCTGTAAACTGCAAACTGTACTGATGGAGGGGCAATGCTTAGCTGAAAATTGAAAATAGGAATTATAAAAACTGACCAGAGACATCAGCAGCTACACAGAATAAGGGACACAGACTGCACAGAATTAGATTGATAAATAACTAAATAAATAAGTAAGTAACAATAACAGCAATAACAGCAATTTTTCCCCTGGGGGGAAAACTCAGAAGCCAGAGTTGCTATAATATATTATATACAATGTTAATTTATAAGAAAAAATTATTAGATATGTAAAGAAACAAGAGTTTGACCAATACCCAGTATGAAAGTAGTCACTAGGAACTGTCTCTAGGTTGGAGCAAGGAGATCAGATGTCAAATTTAGCAAAGACTTGAAAGCAGCTATTATAAATATATTTAAATAACTAAAGAAAACTATGGTAAATATTTAAATGAAATATTAGTATAATTACTTTTTAAATAAAGAATATCATTATTAAGATAGACTTTTTATATTTTTAAATGTTTATTTATTTATTTTGAGAGAGAGAGAGAGCCTGTTGGCAGGGGTGAAGGGAGGAGAGGGGGCAGAGAGAGAATTCCAAGCAGGCTCCAGGCTCAGCATGGAGCCTGATGGAAGGCTGATCCCACAACCATGAGACCATGACCTGAACTGAAATCAAGAATTAGACATTTAACTGAATGAGCCACCCAGGTACTCCAGAAATTATTTTTAAAAGAAACAAAAATTCTGGAGTTTAAGAGCATAATAACAAAAATGAAAAATATTCTAGAGGAACTCAGCAACAGACATGAGATAGCAGAAGAAAGAATCAGTGAACTTGAAGATAAATTGGTAGAAATTATATAATCTGAAAACCAGGGGAAAAAAATGAAGAAAATAAACAGAACTTAAGATCTGAGATACCTTCAAGCATACAAGTGGGTGTAATGGGAGAAGCAGAAAGAAGAAGAAAAAGAAAGAACAGACAAAAGATATTTGAGGTAATAATGGCCAAAATGTTTCCAAATATAATGAATGGTGTTAATCTACACATTTGAGAAGCTTAACAAACTCAAAGTATGATAAATGCAAAATTATCCATACATAGATACAGGATAGTCAAACTTTTAAAGCCAAAGAAAAAGAAATTCTGGAAAGAAGCAAGAGAAGAAAGACTCATTCAATATAGGAAACAACACTTTGATTAACAATTGACTTCTCATAAGAAACAAAGTCAAAAGGGAGAGGGAAAACATAAAGTGCTGAAGGAAAAAAGATTTTTAAAAAGTGACCATCAAGTGACCATTCAACAAAACTGTTCTTCAAAAATGAAGATAAAAGAAAGATATTCCATGATAAACAAAGACAGAGGCAATTTGTTGCTAGCTGACCTGCCTTAAAAGAAATACTTAAGAAACTCCTTTAGGTTGAAGGGAAATGACAAAATTAACTAAAACCAGAAGAAATAAATTACACTTATATTATTATGTAGATAAATTCAGACGTGTAAATATATAACAAAATTCGATTCAAGAAGAAAGAAGAAAATAAAAAGATTAGGCCAGAAATCAATGAAATGGAAAACAAGAAAATGATAGAGAAAAATCAATGGAAATAAAAGTTGATTATTTGCAGAGAATGACAAAATTGACACATTTAACTGGAATGACAGAAGGAAAAGTAGAAAAGATAACAGATTACCAACATCAGGAATAAAAGCAGGATATCACTCTAAATTTATTTAAAATCCTTAAGTTGTATGCTTACAAGGGCAAATGTTATATAAATTACACCTCAATAGACTATTAAAAGTGAAATTATGCTAATTAAAACTAAGGAAAGAGAAACCTGGCAGACACTCCCTTAACCAAATGACCAAGATTCACATCCCCAGTGATAAGTCCTGTGGATATCATGGACCCCCTGATAGGATGTTACAAGAAGACCTCTTCATTCATATGCATTCTTTTCTAAAACTATAATCCCAACCTAATCATGAAAAACATCAGACAAACCCAAATTGAGGAATATCTGACCACCACTTTTCAAACTATCAAGGTTATAAAAAACAAGAAAAACCTGAGAAGCTGTCACAGATTAGAGAAGCTTTAGGAGAAAAGGCAACTGAACGCAGTGTGGTGTCCGAAGTTAGACCTTTAGAATAGAATAAAGATATTAGTGGAAAACAGGTAACATCTGAACAAAGTATGTAGTTAACAGTATTGTACCAATGTTAATTCCTTCTTTTGACAAATTTACCATGGTTATATAAGATGTTGCTGTTAGTGAAGAAAATATAGGAATTCTCTGTAGTATCTTTGCAACTTTTCCATAAGCATGACACTGTTCCAGAATGAAAAGTTAAAATTAAAAAAAAAAAACAAAGGAATGAGGAATTTATCAGTTCAAAGAGAGTTATATGACTTAAATATAATGTGTGGATCTTGTTTAGATTCTAAGTCAAACTAACCAGCCATAAAAATGAACAAAGAACAACAAGCATTTAAAATTCAATCATTTGACCTAAGATATTTAATAAATTAAAGGATCGCTATTATTTTTGACATGGGATGATGATATTTGTTATGATTTTCAGAAGTCATTATTTTTTAGTACTACATACTAACATATTTGTGGATAAAATGATATGATATCTGGAATTGTCATTAAAATGAGCTGATAGAGAGGCACCTGGGTGGCTCAGTCAGTTAAGCATTCGACTTCAGCTCAGGTCATGATTTTGCGGTTCGTGGGTTTGAGCCCCGCATCAGGCTCTGCGCTGACAGCTAGCTCAGAGCCTGGGGCCTATCTTCGAATTCTGTGTCTCCCTCTCTCTGACCATCCCCTGCTCAAGCTGTTTCTCCCTCTCTCAAAAATAAATAAAAAACATTAAAAAATTTAAAAAAATAAAATGAGCTGAAAGAAGAAAAAGTGGATGAGTATAGATTAAAAAAGATGGACTGTGAGTAATGAGTAAGTACATGGAAGCTCATTTTACTAAGCTCTCTACTCTTGCATGTGCTTGAGATTTTCCATAATAAAAAAATTTTAAGTGAAAAGAAATAAAAGACTAAAACATAATTAAAATATTATAATTTCCCCTCTACACTGACCACAGACAGGGCTTGTCTCTTAAAAATCATCTGAGTGGTGTCAGAATGGATAAATCATAGAGAGGTGAGTGAACTCTCAAACACAATCTGAGCAAGATACAATCGATGCTGAATTGTTGGGAGAACATCAAGAGAAATGCCTGAATTAGCATAGATCTCCTAAACTGGAGTGCTTTGTTGTTCTTTTCTTGAAGTTTTGTGACCTGGCGAGGCCTGAAACGTCTATGCTTGTGAAGATTTTAAAAAAGTAGAGTGTGGTCAGAAGCAGCCCTTTGTTACTAGTCAGTGTTCAGATCTATAGTTTCTCACCCCCCTTCAGTTTTCTTTGTTGTCTGGGGCTTTGTTTTTTGGACTTGTGAGTTACACGATAGGTTACTGTAATATAATGCATTTGCTACTTCTCTGGAAAGCCATTCAGAATCTCTAACTAGTGCAGAATGCACAACTCTTTTGCTAAAGGGTCTCTGCCAAGAGAAGCATTCTTCCGGGCTTTGTAATTTGCATTGATTACTGACTGAGCTGTTTCCCAGTGCATCACTGGGTGTTGACTGTAATCTATAAAGCCTTACATAGTTTTGTCCTGATTAAAGAAGTCTAACATTGGTGGTCAATTTTAATAATGACTGAGATTGATCTCGGTGACTTTAAAAAAATTTAACAGATTTTAGAACCTGAAATGTCAAGAGCAAGTTATTCTTACTGTTCACACATACTCTGGAAATATACTACTTTAAAGGTGGGTACAGTGTACAGTACTGAACTTGAAAAAAACCAGGAAGTTGGAAAGTAGACAGTAGTGCCAAAAATGTTCTAGCCCTGACTTTGTGCTCCTTAATCTAATCCGACATGCCTTCAGAATATTTCACTTCCTTGATGACCGTTTGTCCAGTTTCTATCCAATACTTAACCCCACTACATGGTGACAGAGTTAGTGATTATCTCATGAGGCAGATATGAATAGGAACAGTATTCATATCAAAGACAACTGGTCCCATTTCCAGGTCCATCTTTGGGCCAAGATATGTAGTCGCCAACAGTGAGTTGGCGACTGTATTTTTTGAGTCCTGGCGCAAAGTAAGATCCATCTGTTTTGCCCAGCCGTTTGCCTGAGTGCCACAAAATGGTCCTGTTATTAGTCTTATTTGTGGTCCTATTTGAGGTTAGGGGATAATATAAATAAACTTTAGTCCTCCTTGTGATGAATGCAGCGTGGGAATTAAAAGTGGTGGTGTTGGTAGTGGTAAGTGATGTTGCGTCTCTATTTTCTCAATTGCTCTGTTTTCTTTGGATTGGGAAACAGACATTTAAGAATGAGTTTGTCATCTGGAAGGATAGTTGTGACCAAGTTTCCCTCAACAGGATACAAGATGTTATTTTTGAGCTTCATTACCCTCACCAAGGGGGAAAAAAGAGAGGGGAAAAAATAAGGAAGAAAGTGAAAGTAAGGAAGAAACATGCAGAAGCAGAAGTGAAGAGAAAGGTCAAAGAGGAGGAATACATGAGGAAGGAGGAGAATGTAACCTAGCAGACACCGTGTTCATAGAAATTACTTTCTTATTTTGAACTGATAGTTCAGTTGACTCAACATCTGGTGAATTGAGGCAAAGGAAATCTGACTGATTAAATTGAACTGCTGGTTGTCAGTTAAATAGTTTATACATAAATATGCAGCCTAGTTTCCATCACATTTTTCTGTATGAACTAGATAGTGAATCGGTTTTTTACTAACCTTGTCTGAACAGTGAGTAGAACAATACCAATCGGTAATTCAGATTTATATAGAGGTGGGCAGTCTCTCTATTTCTGAATCCTTTATCGAGGATTATTGTTATTCCATATAATTCTGAGCATGAGTTATTTTTGTCAGTTTCTTTTATGAATGTTTTGTTGCCTTATAAGGAAAGATGTGAACTCCCCTCCTCTCATTCACTTGTCCCTGGTGACGCCTCCATAATTTCTGTCTTTACACTGGTGCATTTTTAGTCTAATTCAGGCATGTGAGAAGCAGGGGAAAAGTTTAGTTAGTCAATGTCAGTGATTTTTTTTTTTCCTGATCCATTCATGGATGGATTTCGTGAATCTGAACCAGTTTGCATTTAAAATCTATATATATCAAGTAGACACAATACCTAAAATATACCTCCATATACTTCAAGAGAAAAAGAAAATAGAATTCATAAGTCGGAACTAGATGCAATCTCTAATAATAGATGCAATTTCAGAATGATTTATGATCATGCTCTCATATGTGGAGATACTAAAATATTACCTTGCACTAATGTGAAAGTGGACATAAAGATGTAATATTTAGTGCTACAAATATGTAAAAAATGTACTGCTGTGCTGTGAAGTAAGCTGAAGATAATTGTATTATCTTCATTTTACACTAAAAAAGCTATATTTTTCTAAATCATGTAGTGTCAGTTATCTAAAGCTAAAAATAGGGATGACTTAATCTAGTCTGTTTCTTTTTTTTTTTTTAACTGTTATTTAGAGATGGTGTCGAATGAAGAAAGAAAGGATTGAAAAAATAGTGTAACAGTCTAAGCCCAAACATTTATGACGTAGTCAGATATTTTAACGCCTGGACTCTTAACTGAAGATTGAAAATACACATTAAGAAATGCGGTTCAGTTATTTAAACCAGGAAGTCAAGTTCGAATCCTGAGGGTCTTCCCATGCTGCTTCCCAGAGCAGTGGCTGCATGTGAGGAGACGTGCGTGTAGATGGCGTGGTGTACAGCACGCCAGCCCACAATCCACTGCAACGGGCATTCCGTGTTGCTAAATATGTTCATTTACCTCTCCTTCACCATCTGCCCCACCACCATTTCAGTCCCTTGAAAGTAGTAGATTTAACATTTTTTTTTCTAATTCTATGTGAAGTCCTAATTTCCCTTAAACATGCATATTCAGATAATAGATTTCCTTCTCCATTGTCTAAAATTAACATTTTATGTAATCTTTAGGCTGTGAAATTGTTGTTTAGGAGTTTTTTTTTTTTAATCAGATAGAATTTAGCTAAAATTCAGAGGCACTGAGCTTCTAGTCATATCATTATGAAGTCCTAAACAGGGAGGCATATTTTGTTTTTCAGAATTGCTTTTTTTCCCTCTTTAGATCCTTTTCTTTTCATTAAAAAACTACTCTGGGAAGAGGGTTTTTTTTTTCCTTAACAGAAAAAAAAGCCACGCTTGACTGATAATGCATTGCTTTGGATGGTGAAACATTATGAAAGTTTAATTTTTAATTAAATCTGAAATACCAATTATAACTGAAAGAGATTTTAACCTGTTTCTTTTCAGACTGCCTGAAGTTACATTTAGAGACTAAAATCACTGCACCTTAAAAACAAAAGATTGAGCTGCACTGCATTCCTGTAAGTGAAAGCTTCCTGTACCTTCTTTCTCTGTGATTTTGTGACCAACCCAAGAAAAGACAAAAACATTGGTAACATAGTAACCAAGCATGAGTAAAAATTTGAATATCCCTGAAGAAATATATGTTTAAATGATTTCCTTCTATAAAAAAAGAAAATTTGCTGGGCACAATATTCAGTATGTCTTTTTTATTCAACCTAAATTGTGAATCCTTTTTTTTTTTTTTGCCTGGTTTGAATTGCATTAGGGAGGGTGTCACCCACTGTGCATCCGCACAGTGACATACACCCTGACAGGAAGGATTCTCACATTTTTGTTTAAGTCTCATCGAAGGTAATAGATTTCTTATGGAATCAGAGTAGATTCATTTTTCCTTTGTGATGTCATTAGAAATTTTTAGCCTTTGTATCAATGGAAATGTAGAGAAAAAAGTTCATGATGACATCACAAGATTCTGTTGCCTTGAGGACTTTGGGCAAAACTAAGTAAAATGCATAATTCCCTTGTGTGCGTGTGTTCCCCATTCTGCTATGAAGCAGTCAAAATAGCACATCTTATGTCTTCCCGTGAGCTACAAGGCTGTCTCTCAGAGCCCCATTGTTCCATAAATGCATGTCAGAGTCTACCACAGTCTGGTCTACCCTTATTTAGCTGCTGTTTTGTCAATGTACTTGGAAGAACAATTAACACTTGGGATTTCAATGTCTGAATAACAGGCAGTGAATAGAACCCGAGCATATAAAAGATTCAGACGCCCAGGGTAAGAAAACAGAAGCTTATAGTTGGTGGGGGGAAAAGGAAAGCATTTTAATACTGCACTCAAAGGTTGTGAAATACTACGAGAAAAGTAAATCTTTTTTTTAAATTTTAGATGAAAATGTACATTTTGGTAATGAAATCCAGAATGTTATGATTTCTTCCTAAGCTTTGCAGTTTAATGTGTTGCAAGATCTTTCCTTAGAGAGTCTCAAAACACTTGAATAATATTCATCTCCTTGAGTCATTGTTGGAATGCTGGATGCGGCATCCACTGCATCGTGGTTTTCAGAGTGCCACCATGTCTGTCCAACAGAGTGCACTAAAGGTGATTCCGTTTCTTCCATTTTCACTTTGGTTCACTGCTCCCTTTCACTATTGGCTATCATTCTTGTGTGTTGAATATAGATAGTCTGGAAGTTGTTGAAATATCTCTATCTGTCGTCTGAATTTCTGCCACGTCCATTTTTTAGTGGGAGGAGAGAGATGATGCGTGGACAGAGCAAGATCATCTCACAGTCAGGGTATCTGATGGATGGAAAGGAAGCTTGGATGGGCAGCTTATGCGTTGCCCACTGAGCACAGTGCTTGGCTGGTATGAGTGATAAATGATGCCTATTATTATTTTTGTCATAACTACAACAGTTTAAACCCATAGACAGGAAGGTCTCCAAAAGTAGGGTCTGTTTCTTACTCATTTTTGTAATCTCCAGTGCTTGGCACAATAATAGTAATCAAGAAATAGCTACTGTTACTAATACAGTTATAAAATTTACTAATGCGTATTATTCAGGAGAAAGGGGCTGAAGAAAGTTTTTGACAGGAAGGCAGTTTAAAGGAATTTGTCAAAGGCAAACGAGCTGTTCATCATATCATATCAGGCATCCGTCTCCCAGTCTTTCTCCTCATTGATTTTACACTTCTCTCTCATCACTAGGATGAGGAGGGCCCATTCATACCATATCCTTTTTTTGTGAGATGGTTTCCACCAGGTTTCCATTTAGGTTGTGTGTCTCACATTCCGTATATGGAGTTGTCTCTAAAGATAAACCTACCTGACTCCAGGATGGACTCTTCACCTGTTGGTCTAATTGCCATGCAGTGAATTGTGCTTCAAGGAAATGGGCACATGGTATGATAGGTGTGGGGTTAACAGGCCACCGGTTAGGGAAGTTGCCTTTAGAGACTTCAGCTCTCAGTGCGTAAAAAGCCAGGACAAGTTTCTCAGCACCATTAAGAGCACAGCATTCTTTAGAACTCAGAACCATTTGACCACTTCTAAATTTAGCTTCCTGAGTTTGTTTGGGTTTTTTTGGGTGTTTTCTTTACATAAAGTTCTTTGCCCTCCCCCACCAATTTTAATTTATTTCCAAAAGAGGTCCCTTCATTTTTATTAAATCAGCTGCTGGTGATGCAAATTAAGGCTTTCATAAAACATGGCCTCTGAGGCAAAACTAAAATGATAAAATTTAGGCTTAGTGAATTGCACTGTTATCATGTTGCATAGCATTTAAGGACATCAAAGAACTTTATAAACACATTTCACATGTTTAAGATTAATAATTGAGGCGAAAAGGATTTAAAGGTAGAGCTTCATCAAACATTACAGGTTGAAAATCTATAAGTAGAAGTCCAGTAGTCTCATTTTGAAATAAGCAAATTGAGGCCCAGGGTGGGGCATGCAAATTAGCCAAACCATAATGCCCACCAATGCAGATCATCCTTTAGACATGTAGGCCTGAGAGTAAATCCGAATTGAGACTCTGAGGCTTTGATCTTTCCTCTCTACCCAGAGCCTGAGCAGTGTCTCCTGAGGAACAAATTGTCTAGGCTCATTTTATGAGACCCATTGAACTGTTAGTCCCCTATACTAACTGGCCCAAAATTAGTATATAAGGGGTATTCTGAAAACATTCATTGTTGTCAAAAAAGGGTTTTTTTTTCCATTTTTGAAAATATGTTTTGATATCATGCCTCTGGTTGTGCAGTGAGTCACATGGCAGCAAATTTATTTGGTTGACTTATTCTTTATGATGATTTACAAAGTGGACAGAAGACCATTAGAAACTTCAGTAGTTTAATTGCGCTTATAGGCATGATAAAACCAGCAATCTGAACAGAGCCATTGTGACATGGAATTCAGACTTCCCAAGAGAGTGCATCACGCATGGTGTCAGAATGTCACTGTTGCCAGGGGTCATTTCTGTCAGAGAAAAGTTTTTCAGGGTCTGAAAAAAATGAAATAAACTTTAATAATTTAAAATGAATTACTTGCCCTAGTAATTTATTTCAGGTTGCCTTTATTGGATTCTGTCATTTAGCAATCCAAAGAGACCAGTGTGGGAATTTTTCTATTATTTTACCCAGAGCTAAATCCTAGATATATCTTACTTTCTTCCTCAGATTTATTTTATGCTTTCCAAACCTTTCCATCCCACTGTGAAGAAGCTCAGGTTTCTATGTACAAAATATTAGTGGTTCATGTCTTTGTAACCTAAGTCAGGAGATGGTGTTCTGCCTTAAAAAACTCAGTGGAAGCTTCGGCATATAGAGAAGGAAGAATTGAAGCATTCGTGAGGATGTCAGGGCAGGGCCTTGGATATAAGTGCCCAGAAAGGTTCTCTCCTCAGACAGCTTCTCTCTTTTCTCTATAATAATATGTTAAATTTTATTCTGTTCCTCTTATGAACAAATCACTTTACCAAGGTAAATAACTATAATCCCTATCGTCAAGGAGTTTATAGTCTGGGCAATAGATACATCTTTCTTAAAGACAGAATGTTATACAGGTGCAGTAGAGTAAGTAAATAGTTCTCATCTCTTCTGGACCATCAAGAAACTGTAGGATATTAAGAAGTAGCCCAAGGAGAGGAAGTATCAAAAATGCAAGTTGAGGGAACAGTGAATAGTAACGATGAGATCTGAGTTTGGGATGCTGGTTGGAACCAGTGTTTTCCAAAATGTGGGTTGCAACTTATTCATATGTCATGGAATCAGTTTAGAAGATCACAGGTAATATGCGTTTAATGAAATAGTATCATAGGGAAAAAATGATAGAAAGTGTTTTACAAATTTTTAAGGTAGTAGATCACAAAATAAATAAATTTCTTACTGGGAATCATGCCACCAAAATATGAAAGCATATCTTAAAAATATAGGTCCTTTTAAATACTTAAATTCTGTAATCCTAACTAAAGAATCATATTATTAACCCCCCTCTGTATATATGAGAAAGTGGAGGGATTAAACAGTTTGTCCCAGGATATATAGCCAGTAATGTAAAGGACAGAATGTGAATGTATCTGTCACCCCACATTCAGAGTCTTCCCATAATTTGACACTGCTTTCCAGAGTTGCATGACTTCAGTCATTTCATCACTGATAACTCACACATATGTATCTCTAGTCCTGATATCTCTCCCAAATCCCAGTCCTATATTTTCAAAGTCCTTATGTAAATCTCAGAATCAGTATATCAAAATTGAATTTGTCCTCCTATTTAAAAATAATCCTCCTTTTGACTATATTAATTTTTTTTTCATCTCAACTATCCACGTCATCTTGACTCAAAATATATCATTCTTGCTTTCCCCCTTTCCCCGGGTGTCCAGTAAATGGCCAAGTCTTGCTAATTCTCCTTCCTTGGTACCTCTGTCTTAGGCTTTCGTCTTCTCTTGCCTCAATGATCTCCTAATTGAGAGAGACGGGAGAAGGGAGACCAGCTCATCCCAAACACTGCTGCCTCATTAGGTTCCCTGAAGCAGGAGCCTTAAGATGATGTCACCTCTGTTCATATAAAACTTCAGTAATTCTAGATTAATTACCAAACAATTTCTAACCAATATTCATGACCATCTAAAATCTAATTCTGGGGCGCCTGGGTGGCTCAGTCGGTTAAATCTCCAACTTCAGCTCAGGTCATGATCTCAGGTTCGTGGGTTCGAGCCCCGCATCAGGCTCTGTGCTGACAGCTCAGAGCCTGGAGCCTGCTTCAGATTCTGTGTCTTCCTGTCTCTCTGCCCCTCCCCCTCTCATGCTCTGTCTCTCTCTGTCTCAAAAATAAATAAAACATTAAAAAAAAAACTTAAAAAAAAAATCTAATTCTAACCTCATTTTTGACTTAATTTTGTGGTTTAATATACCACACTCTGGCCACATTTCCTCGCTATCCCCCCCTCCTTTATTAATATTGTTCCTGCCATCTGGAATGGCCATTATTCTGTTTTTCCATGTGCAAATCTAACCCATCCTTCCGGGCCTATTTTAAATAGTATTCCATGAAACCTTCCCTCTTTGACCTAGCCAGAAACAATCTACTCTCCCTGCTTACCAAACTCATTTGGTACTGTAGTGGCTCTGCTGACAATTTAATTCTGGATTTCTAGCATTCAAAATTGTGAAAGAATATATTTCTGTTAAGTCAACAGGTTTTTGGTAATTTGTCACAATGGCCTAAGACACTTATGTAGCATTTACCTACACTTTTTTTGAGATATGAATTACTTTCTGTATTTTTTAACAATACTTATGTTCATGCATTATCCCTTTATTAGGAAATACATTCTTTGGGAATAGAGTCTATATTTAATTAACATATCTAAACTCTACAGAATCAATCATAATAGAATCATTAATTCATTACCCAACCATGCCTAATCCTGGGAATATAGAAATGATCCCTTAGGCTCTCATGGAACTTATAGTCTCCTGAGGGAATCAGACATTAAATAAGTAAACAAATAATTTAAAAATGACAAATTTTAGTTCATGAAAAGAGGTGATAAGTATGTAAGATAATAATTCATGGAGAAAATCTGCTGTACTATCCATTGAATGTTTAAAAAGGAATTCTCATACAAAGTGTCATTTAAGTTGATGGTTGAAGCACAAGAAGAATCAGGCAGGTGAGAAATGTGGGGGAGGGGCCAAAACATGGCAGAGAAGGCTCCAGACAGAAACTGCATAGACAGTGCCTTCAAGCAAAGACAAACGTTGTGTATATTCAAGTAAATGAATGGATTCCAGAGTGGCTAGAGGAAAGTAAACAAAGGAGGAGAGTAATTGGAAATGAAGTCAGAAGAGTAGCCAGGGTGAGGACTTTGGATTTTATTTTGAATATACTGGGAAAACACATAATAGAGGTATATATAAAATAAATTAATAAATATAATACATAATAAATATATTAATTGAGTAGAATAAGATGAAAATAATTCAAAAGCAAATCTTATGTACAAGCTCATAACATCTGTACATTTATTTCAAATCCTTACTGAAGGTTCACTTCTAAGTTTGAGGAGGGTTTGGATTTCTGAAACTAAGGTCTAACAGTTCACAACATATTTCCCATCTGCATAACCAAAATTGAGTTCTGACAATCTTCTAAGATAAGGTCAAGTTAATTGTATTTCTTTTTTGTTAATAATTGTTAATATTCTGTTGTTGGTTAATGAATTTATGTTTGTTTATTTTTAAGTGCTCGTTGCATAATGTAGGAATGAGTACCAAAAATGTGTTTTACTCCTAGGATGTATTTTTCACTTTTAAACCTTAATCTTACTTTTAATTTTGGTATATTTTATCATGTGTAATGATCAGGAACCTGGAGGCATAGAAAGCCTTGAAATGAATCATTATCCTCATTATTACTAACCAAAATATTACTGAATTTCTGGATTAAAACCAATCCAGATTATTTTATTTTATTCTATTTTAATTTGCTTTAATGATTATTTATTTTTGAGAGAGAGAGAGAGAGAGAGAGAGAGGGGGCGAGTGAGCATGAATGGGGAAAGGACAGAGGGGGTGGGGGAAATTCAGAATCTGAAGGAGGCTCCAGGCTTTAAGCTATCAGCACAGAGCCTGATGCAGGGCTCAGACCCATGAATCATGAGATCATGACCTAAACCAAAGTGGGATGCTTAACCTACTGAACCACCAAGGCACCCCAAAATCCAGATTATATTAAATTATGATACATTAATATCATGGAATACCACTAAGTCAGAATGGAGATATTGGTTTCTTTGAAAAGTGATAGAAATTATCCCCTTTTGAAGATGAAAGGAAAGAAGGAAGGAAGGAAGGAGAGGGAGGGAGGAAGGAAGGAAGGAGAGGGAGGGAGGAAGGAAGGAGAAAAGAAATACGGTAAAGAGAATATGAAAATTAAACCATAGAGAAATAGGTTAAGCTCTAAAGATATGAGGATTTATCTGCTATAACTCAATAAAAAGACACTAGAATTATAAAATATTATAGCAACAGGGAACCTTAGGAATTATTTATTCTAGCCTCCTCATTTTACAGATGAACAAAATTCAGGCCTAGAATTCCTATCTAAGTAAGATATACAGTTAAATAGTTAATGGCAAGGTTGGAACTGTAACCCTAATTCTTAGGAGCTAGATTAACAAAGCTAAACCAGCTAATCAGTGATCAGCACCCTACTATAACCCTTTCAAGGTCTTGGGTAGAAAAAGAAATATTAAGTACAGGAGAGGAGTCTATAGACAAGCTTTAATTAATAAAAATATGAACAATATGTATTACTCACAATCTGCTTACTTAATGTACCAGATGCTTTATAAAAGTTGTCTTTAATGCTTGCTACCACACTCAGCAACCACCCTGCAAAGTAGGAATCATTTCCATTTTATAATGAGAATACTGAGCTCCAGAAAGATTAACATCCAAGATTGCAAAGCCAGTAAGTGAGTTTATATTGATGCCAGGCCTAACTGATTCAAACTCTGTACTATCTCCTGCTTAGTGTTTTTATCTATTGCATTTTGTTATCACCTTAGCTCAGATGATCACATAGGTCATTAGTTCTCTAATAGTCCAAACTTTGAAAAAAGTTAGGAAGGAAAGAAAGTTACATTTAGCAGGTGCCCTCTCTGCTTAACGCTCTTCACATTTAATTTCCTCAACAGTACCTCAAGATCAATGTTATAATCCTTAGTTTAAAATTTAGGAGACTAAGGTTCAGTGAGATGAAATTTCCCCACACATCTTAGTAAAAGCTTCAGCCAGAATTCAAACACAGCTGTCCGAACCCAAGGATTCTTTCCATTGTTCCACCAGCCTTCCGGGTGCTAGTTAATCTTCTATGGTCCTCACACCTCAACTCTTTATCTGGCAAAATAGAATTGTTTTTTTCCTCTAGAGTTGAATTTAATTTAATTTATTTTTTAATAGTTTTCTGGCAAAGTAGAATTGTAATGAATGCTCTCATAGACTTCCCAAGAAGGAAGAATGGCGAAAGGGTGCTTTTAAAATTAAGTTATATCACCTTGTCTGGAAATAAAAGCAATGCACTCTACATATTTCCTTCTTTGAGAAATGAGGAGCTGGGAAGATAGGTCAAATCTGTGACATTAGTCTTTCATCTCCATATTACCTTGATTCACTGTGCATCTGTGCGCAAAACCCCAGCCATACCATGGACAATGGTACCACTAAGCTATACCATACTTGAACACACCTTCAAAGAATAAAAGAAGTAAAATTATTGTTTATGAGGCCAATAAGAAGGAAGTTTTATATTTTCCTTCTCAAGATTAACTTATTTAAAGCCTTATAAGCCTGATCAGAGATATAAGTCAGTGAAAGAGCTCATTGTTACTGCTTCCAAAAAAAAAAAAAATGCAAAAGTGAAAATCCAAACATACTTATGAATTGTTAGATTGTTTTCTAGTGACCACTGAGATCTACATTAGAACTGAACTTCTTGGTTAAAGTAGGAGAGACCGAGACAGAAAGAGGGAGGGAGGAAGGGAAAAGGAGAAGAGGAGAAAATCTGAAACACTTGTTACTGGACCTCTCTCTCAGATGTGATGCTAAATTTCCTTCTGTGTGTCAGCTTAGTAGCACTGCATGTATACACCTTCATTTCTGAGAAGGTCATTTTCTATCAGTACACTTCAACAATTATTCTAAAACTAGTTGTGACTATAGAATGGTGCCATTACACAAACGAGTTTTTGGTAATTAGAAGTGATAGCTACATGGTAGCGTTCTACTGCTGTTACTTTGTCCTCTCTGTTTCTTGAGTTTGACTTCCAAGTCTTTCTGTCCCTTCAAGTCTTCTAAAATAACTCAGTGACTTTGCAGAAGGGACTTTGTTCTTTGGTTCATCCTTGCACTTTGCAATATATTGCTAGTAGCCCTAAATCAGAAATTAGATTGATATGTTTTTTGAACTGCTGAGACTTGTCAGGAGAAAAAAGTGCTTTCAACCATGTTATAATATTTTGTTAAAAATCTAATTCTGGGGGTGCCTGAGTGGCTCAGTTGGTTGAGAGTCTGACTTTGGCTCAGGTCATGATCTCGCAGTTCATGAGTGAATTCAAGCCCCGCATTGGCTCACTGCCGTCAGCATCCAAGCTGTCCATGCAGAGCCCGCTTGGGATCCTCTGCCCCCGTCTCTTTTTGTTCCTCACTTCTCCCCCACCCCAGACATAAATAAACATTAAAAAAATCCAATTCTGGTTCAATGTTTTGTTCTCAAAGGAATTTTGAATGAAGAAAAGCTTTTGTAAAGGGGAGGAAGCTTGTCTAATCTCTTCAAGACTGGTGAGAAGCAATCAGGAGACTTGTGACTCTTTGAAACAGTAACTTTACAGGGAATTAGGCACAAATTCCTCGAGAACAAAAGTTTTACACAGGTACACTACATTGGCTCTAAATGCACCCCTTCATGTATCCCAAAAGGCAGTGTGAAAGCATCATTCTTTGTCATCTGGAAAAGGGAAGAGGCCATGCTAAACTGACATTGTTTCTGGAGGTCATGAAACATTGAATATAGAGTGAACTCACTGTTCTGAGTAGTATCAGATTCTCTGAGTTATAAACCTCCCATGATACAGTATCCTCAAAGATATAGTAAAATAAGCTTGCTCATGTTGACAGTTACTGAGTATTCAAAGATGAAGATTTTTGACATTTACTTGTTTGCAATTTCTGCACTAAACTTGACCATATGAAATTTGTTAAAATTTTACTGAACTGTTCTTTGCTTAACTTACTTGAATATTATAGCACTTTATTTAATAGTCAATAATCAATATATGTATAACATTGTTATAACTGCCACTGTTACTACCATCAGAGTTCTGTTCTCTGGACTAGAGCTGGCAGGAACAGCTGCAAACTCAAGTTACACATTTAGGGCTTTATATGTCTTATCTTCGTGCAGCACTGGACGGTGGGAGGGGCCCACTAGACTGGTTACTCTGTAAATTAACTTAGACCCATCTCACCTAGAAAACTTGCCAGCAAAGCTTTATTAATAAGCCCTTTAAGTAGACAGAGAAATAGTTCACATGAAAAACCCTTGTTTTTTATTTAGTACTGACTCTCATGCTTCATGAGACTTTGATTACATCACAATATCCACGTTATCATTGCAGTTACCACGAGGGAGGCAGCAGGTTTAATGGAAAGAAAGAGCATGAGGCTGACTATCTAGAAACTTGATTCAGGCATTGTCATATAGTTTTGTCGTAAGGTCATTTTCCTTTTTTTTAGGGCCGTGTTTCTCCATCTTGTAGATATTATACAAACAAGTCAAATATACACATGAAGTATTTAGAGTTCTATGGAATAAAGATAGTTCATAATATCATGTATTACTATCACAGTAAAAGTAGTAGTAGAATTACAAATCACTTTGAGGTTTTGGGAGTAAGGTGCTTTATCTGAGGTCTTACTATTTAGAAAATTAGTTTGTTTTTTGAGTTGCCATAGGGAGGTACTCTGTTGCTGCTAAGCACTGTTCCTACACTGGAAGCAATGACTAAGAATGAATTGCCAGTAATCTTACTCCTTTTAAAGATTTATTTTGAAAGCATTCTTTGCTATAAATTCTCTGACCAGTTCCTCTAAAATTAAAAAAATTAACTGTTTTATCTCATATTAGATAGTGAGGTAACTTCTTGAGGTAAAGAACCATGAGTAATTTACTGGTTTTCTCAGTTTCTAAAACTAGTTTCAGATGGGTGTTCAGGGTTGAGTATCCTGTGTAAAAATTTAGTAAAATTTTAATAAAATTTGTTTTTTAAAAGGATATTAAATTTATTAATATAACTATGTGTATATATATATCATATCATATGGACATTTGTCATTGAAGATTATACAGCCATTGGAAAAAGAATGAATTTGGAATGCCTGGGTGGCTCAGTCAGTTAAGCATCTGACTTTGGCTCAGGTCAGGATCTCATGGTTTGTGGGTTTTAAGCCCTGTGTCGAGCTCTGTGCTGACAACTCAGAGCCTGGAGCCTGCTTAGGATTCTGTGTCTACCATTCTCTTTGCCTCTCCCCTACTTGTGGTCTGTCTCTTAAAAATAAATAAACATTAAATACATACATATATATGTAGACACACACACATATACATACATATATATAATATATAATATATATATAAAAAAGAATGAACTCTATCACTATTGACTTGGGAGGATGACCATATTTATTAAGTGAAAAGAGCAAATTTTCAGAACAATGAATATTTATATGAATAAACTTAATGAATAAATGTGCATGTTGTATGACCACAGTCTTCATAATGGTCATCTCACAGGGTTGAGAATCAAAAAAGACTGATGGAAGACTATTAATTTTTAGCCATTTTTATTATTTCACTAGTTATAATAAATACTATGAAAGTAAATTTGAAAATTAATATGAAAAATTATTTTTTACATTACTACCTTTTGTTTCTTGGAAAAATTGCCCGAGAAAAATCATCACCATACAGAACTTTCAGTGTCACTGTAGTGCCTCAACCTCCATAAGACAGAGTAAAGTACATATTCTAAACAGAGTGTTTCATTTACTCAACAAATGTTTCCTGAGCTTCGTGATGATACTAGTTCTTGTTAACAAGTGTGATGTGTGTGCATGTGTGTGTGTGTGTGTGTGTGTGTAAAGCTGAACTCTCTCATGATTCAGGTTCATATGTGAATCATTTACAAAGAATAATTGAACAAGCAAAAGTTGTTAAAAGTAATCTGAGTCTTTAGTCTGAATATATAACCTATAAATGCACCAAAAAACTTTTTTGGGTTTCTTTTGGTTTTTTGGCCATCTCTGTCATCCATAATACATCTCCCACAATAGGTGGCCCAATGTTCCTGCTGCCTTTCCCTCACAGTTCTTTTCAAGGGCTCTCAGTAACCTTCCTCAGACCTAGATCACTTAACTTTTCTGCTCACTTCTCAACTCCTTACTGAGTCTGTCTTTTTCTTCCCCTCTGATGTAAACCTTACTAGACTTTCAGGCTTCTTTAACTCACTGAGGGGGACACAAAAAAAGAAGGAAAGGAAAACACCTCTGCAAGATAAGGTTTCAGGACTATATTCCCAACAGAAAATTCACAGGAGTTTTAAGAAATCAGAGGGTCAACACAGAAGCATTAGGTTAAAGACAGGCACCAAAGATCCCCTTTAGGATGTACTTAAATAGACTTGAGCCTCTGAATTGGGTGGAATATCGGAATTGGAACCAGGCAAGAGAGGACTGTGCAGTCTGAGATACTCTATTTCACAGAGTCAGTTCATTCTACATCCCATCAGAGTAGTCCTGACAATGACTGACCTTTAAGGATAGAGG
>NC_043704.1:61129350-61141675 GCF_006229205.1 Suricata suricatta | reverse complement strand
TTCAGATAGCTGTGAAATTAGGTAATTAACTAGTTGTTACTTAACCTTCTAATTTCTGTATAAGTCTAATTACATGAAACAGAAGTTGGTGTTTTGATTTTTTACTTTGCTTTTCTGTTTTGAGTGTCATTGCAACTACTGTATTGTAAAGGATGGAAAATAATTGCATATGTTAAAAAATATGAAACTTTATAAATTACAAAAAATAAATAAATAAAATTAAAAAAATAAAATAAAATATTATCTAGCACTTAAAAAAAAAGGATAGAGGACAGAGGCACCATAAGCTAAATTTAAAACACAGGAAAGTTGTAATATGATAACCACAACTAACGAAAACAGGCATATTTTACTTCATGTTATAGCCAATTATGATAGAGGCTTTACAAGAAAGGAAGGAGGGGGAGGATTGGAGAGAGAAAGAAAGAATAATGAAGGGCAGGAAAAAGTGACAGAGGGAAGCCTTCCTCCCAAATAAAAATGAGAGAGGGTAGTAGAATGGAAAAGGGTGGTTGGTTAAGAGATTAGGGAGCATGAACAGATAAAATGTATTTTGATATCCCAGCCATTTCTTTATATCTGCACAAATCTTCCGTGGTCCCTCATGGGCCCTACCCTGGGTGGGCTGGGTCGTCTTGGCACTTCCAGCCAGCCAGCTGTCTTCTCCTTCCATTTTGAGAGTACTGACTCAGAGTAAACCACTTACAGGTGTGGGGAAATCTCTAGAATATGCTTGCAATTATGTTTGTTGCTCTTAACTTCAGGGAGCTGAAGAAATCAATAAGCAGCTGATCATGGAAAGCTTGCCCAAAGATGTGGGTCCCTTCTCCTCCCTATGCCTTCAGCTGAAGGGATTTACACAAGAATGTTGTCTGTTATGTGACTCCTACCAGTGCTCCAATAGGCTGGTGAGAACCTAACTCTAGCTAGAAAGATGTCAAACAATAGAGGTGTGATTGGGAAAACAAATATGTTTATGAAGAGATTAAAAAAATTTTTTATGTCTTTATTATTTTATTTTGAGAGAGACAGTGAATGGGGGAGGGGCAGAGAGAGAAGGAGACAAAGAATCTGAAGCAGGCTCCAGGATCCACGCTATTAGCACAGAGTCCAATGCAGGGCTTGAACCCATGGACTGTGAGGTCATGACCTGAGCAGAAGTTGGACGCGTAACCGACTGAGCCATCCAGGCGCCCCTATGAAGAGATTTTAATGAGACAAGCTATGCTCATATAACATTAGGTAGAAAAAAAAGCAAGACACAAAACATATAAAATATTAGGATTTATTTCTGAGAGGTCATTTATTCACTTCTTTTCAATTCTTTTCATTTACCAAAATGTCCAGAGAGAGAGAGAGAGAGGAGAGAGAGAAAAGGAAAAGTTCTCTTGGGTTATCCTTCCTTATATACCATTTGTTCCTTTGCTTTTGATCAATGTTAATTTTAATATTGGTACATCTTATTGTAAAGAAATTTCACCTCAAGTTTGAGTGACATGATATTGTTGCTGAGAATTTTTTATAGACTTCTGTTGTACCAAGTTCTGGTCATTTTTAATGCTCAAGCATCCCTTCGGTTCTGGTGGAGTGATTGGGAAAGAAGGTTGTGATGGAGATGTTACATATTCTAGCATCTGGTGATGGGTAGGACAATGCAATCAGAACTCTTGTCATTGCATGTATGAGAAACCCAAAGAAATAAGGTAGGTCAAGGGATATATTCAAACTATGATTTTTATATAAATAAATGATTACTTAGATAATAAATTACACCTATCAAGTTTAGTTAGTTCAAACATTTAAATGGAACAAAAACTATATACAACCAAGAAAATTGATATTTCCAAAACTCTATAAATCTCTTCTTTTAAATATTTACCTATTTATACTTCTTCTCAGCTTAGGACTTTCTCAGACTATTTACTTGGCTTACACTTCTAGTTTAGGTTCTGGAGCTCTTTAGAATATATATGTTAATTATTCTTGTAATTGATGACTTTTCTTCTGTTTTTAACTAAAAGGCTGTTCACTTTCTCCTTAAGTGATTCTTCTGCCATTTACAATTCTGAATTCTCTTCCTTCATTTTGATGTACCAGGGCCCAGTTGCTTTTTACAGTTGCTTTCACTTGCTTCCTCTTACTGTCTCTAACTCAGAACCTCTTCCTTTAGATCAGAGTTTCCTAATCCTGGCTATATATTAAAATCACCTAAAAAGTTAAAAAAGAAAGAAAGAAGGAAGGAAGGAAGGAAGGGAGGGAGGGAGGGAAAAGAGAAAAGAAGAGAGATCTAAAAAAAATAAAACAAATGAAAACAATGAATGCACTGACCCCACCTAAGGTATTATTTTGTGTGGTTTTTGTTTTAATACTTATTTATTTTAAAAGAGAGAGAAAGAGAGCACAAACTGTGAGATCATGACATGAGCCGAAATCAAGAGTTGGTCACTTAGCCCACTGAGCCCCCCAGGAACCCCCCAGATACTCTCTTTTAATGTGTTGGAGGTGGAGTTTATACCCTTAAAGGAACCAAACTCCTATTTCATCTCAGAATTTTCAATTCAGGTTTGGTTTAACCTGCTGCTTCATACTAGAAAACCATTTTTCTGGATAATGACTGCTTTCCTACCCAGACAATAATAAAGCTTTAACATGCATAATACAGCTCTATGTATCTCCCAGACATGTATGTCACACATTTTTAAGCTAATGACCAAACCCGAACAAATACTTGATAAACATAAAATTGCTATTGCTATAGTTATTAGTTAGAAACTAAGTATAGCTGACCAAATTTTAAAAGTTCTCTTTAAATAAACTGTCTTGTATGATGAAGAGCATCAACATGTGCCTTGAGTCTGATTTATGTGGGGGTCGGGAGGAATGGTCGCTGACAATAAGGTCAAAGGGATGCGCATTTGATAGAAGGTGGAAACAACTCAAATGACCATCGGCAGGTGAATGGATAAACAAAATGTGGCATATAAACACCATGGAATATTATTTAGCCTTAAAAAGGAATGAAATTCTGACACATGCTACAACATGGATGAACCCTGAGGACATTATGCTCAGTGAAGTAAACCAGATAAAAAAGACAAATATTGTTTGATTCTATTTATATGAGGTATCTAGAATGATCAAATTCATACAGAAAGTAGAAAAGTGGTTACCAGGGGCCAGAAGGAGTGAAGAGTGGGGTGTTATTGTTTAATGGGCACAGAGTTTCATTTTGAGAGATTAAGACATTCTGGGAACAGATGGCGGTAATGTCTGCACAACAGTGTGTGTGTGTACTTAATGCCACTGAACTGTAGACCTAAAAATGGTTAAAATGGTAAATTTTTTGTTACATATATTTTCCACAAATAAAATAAAAAGAATATAAATGAATGAATGAATAAATAAATAAAGGAATGTATATTTTAAAACTTAAGGTTTCTCAGTGCAAATGGATTGTAGTTACAGGGTTCAGAGGCACAACTAAAACAGTAGTCTATTCACAAATTCATGAGGGCTTTATGAAATATAATTTATTAGTTTAAGTAATATTTACTTTGCTTTTGAGGCCTGTCATTTTTATGATATTCAAATGCTGGTATTATCCTTGGTTCATAAGCAGTAAGGACTATAATAAACTATCGAGACCAAATCTTAAATAGTCTTCCTATTAAGTGCTTGTAGCTCTACCAGAGTTCTCCTTTTCATCAACTGAGGGTAGAGGCAGATCTGCCTCCAAAAATACTGTTTCTTACCAAATTATTTTCTTGGTAGGAGAAGCCATGGCTTTGTATGAGTCCATATCTTTAAAACATCCCATTTTTTCCAATAATTCATTATGTAACCCAGTCACTTTCTCTTTTTTCCTCCTGAAAATGTTGAACATTTTTACTATTATAAATTTCTTGGTTTAAAGTTCAGTGAATTTTGATACATACATGCGTTTGTGTTACAGCCGCCACCACTCTCGGGATGCAGCGGTTCCATCCCCCCAAAGAACCTCTTTATGCTCTCTCTTTGTCCCTCTCCAGCCCACTCGTACAACCACTGATCTCTCCTTTATCACTACAGTTTTGTCTTCCTGAGAACTGTCATTCACATAAATAAAGCCACATAGTATGTAACCTTTGAAGGCTGGCTTCTTTCACTCAGCATAATACATCTATGATTCATCTAGGTTGTTGCATGGATTAATGGTTTGTTTCTTATTATTGCGGAGTAGTATTCCCTTGTATGGTTATACCAGACTGTTTATCCATTCACCCATTGAGAACATATACTTGTTTTTTTTTTTTTAATTTGAGGGCAGTTATCTTAGAACTGCTATAATCATTTGTGTACAGGGTTTTGTGCAGGCATAAGTTTTCCCTCTCTAGAGTAAATACCCAGAAGTCAGATTGTTAGGTCAGATGACATATGGATGTTTAATTTTATAAGAAATTCTTGAACTGTTTTGCTGAGTGGCTATATCATTTTGGATTCCCACCAGAAATGGATAAGAGTTCCAGTTGCTCCACAACCTTAACAGGTATTTTTATTACCTTAGTCAGTATAATAGATGTGGAGCAGAAACTCTTTTTATATTTCTTAACTATGTAGTTTAAAACTATAGATGAGGGGTGCCTGGGTGGCTCAGTTGGTTAAGCATCTGACTTTGGCTCAAGTCATGATCCTGTGGTTCTTGGATTCGAGCCCCACATTGGGCTCTGTGCTGACAGCTGGAGCCTGCTTTGTATTCTATGGCTTGGTCTCTCGCTGTCCCTACCCAGCTCATGCAATGTCCCTCTCAAAAATAAACTTAAAAGTTTTTATAAAATAAATAGATAAAGCTATAGATGACAATGTGACTCTGTGGCCATAATCTTTCCTGGTATATTTTTAGAGATATTCTATTCCTGTGTACTTTTTTCTCCCCCACAGGAAAAGAAAGTGTGGTCTATTATATTTAGATTTCTGATACAGTTGCTTTTTCTCTACTTTTCTCAGAATTGCTATTTTTTCCCTATGATAGTACATTCTTTTAACTTTTTAGAAATTTCCTTTTTGAGGATCTAAAAAAATTACATATCTATATATATAAAGATATACCTCTTTATATCTAAATTCTAACATAGCTTAAGTTAGTGTGTGTACCTATATAAATATGAGATATAAGAAAATTACTATACTCATTCAGTACATGGTTTTTTAGTGTTTGCTGTATCTTGACCAGTTAGGTGAATAATATATGATACAACAGGAAAGGGCAGAGGCACATGGGTGGCTCAGTCGGTTAAGCGTCTGACTTCAGCTCAGGTCATGAGCTCACGATTTATGGGTTCAAGCCCTGTGTCGGGCTCTGTGCTGACAGCTTGGAGCCTGGAGCTGCTTCAGATTCTGTGTCTCCCTGTCTCTCTGCCCCTCCCCTGCTCATTCTCTGTTGCTCTCTGTCTCTCAAAAATAAAAAAATTTTTTAAAAAGATTTAAAGGAAAGGGAAATCTGAAAAAACAAATTATAGCTCTGTTTGTACTTCTAATGTTGGGGAAAATTATATTTGAGAGTGTGATTCCTGAAATAAAATTCTTCAAGATCACCACATCAAGTATTGAATGGGTCTTAGTCTCTACTTTAACATTTTGGAAAAATGAAAACATATTTATGTGAATGAGCACACGTTTTCTTTTAGAGAAAAGAGCCCTGTTCTGGGAATTTGAAGACCTGTATCACAGCCCCCCTTTTGCCTCTTGGTAGCTTTGGAGTTGGGGCAAGTTATTTCACCTTTCCAAATTTATTTCCAGTATTTACGTCTAGCTACCAGTGATAACCAGAAAGGAAACATTTTTATTCTTTTTAACAAATATTTACTTAATATCATAATGTAGCATACATAATTCATTAATTTATTTACTATTCCTTACTGCAGGACATTGTCTGTACCCAGGTATATAGAGGCCTATTTGCATTTTATTCAATCTCTCAGAAGCATTTCAAATGTGATTTAATCCTTAAAGGTGTATGTGTCTGGGGTGGGGGGAGATAATGTCTACTCTTGGCTTCTATGACCTCACACTCTCCTGATTTTCCTCCTGTCTTACTTGTCAGCTTCTTGTGTTAGATCTTCCTTCTCTGCTCCATAATATACCCCAGGTGAGCTCATCTAACCGGGAGCTTTAAACACTATTTACATTCTGATGATAACAGACATTTATCTCAAGTCTGACCTTAACCTGTCACCTGGGCTCCAGACTTGTAAAAACAACCATTCACTTGCTGTCTTCATTGGATGTCCCACTAGGCATCTTAAATGTAGTAAGAGATCTTGATTCCTATTCCCATCTCTGGGAACAGCACCATCCTGCTGGAAGAGACCTGTTCCAGTTATGCTCTGTCTTATCTTTTTGTCAATATAGTTTCCTCAGTCACTTAGTTGGTCTGGTCCATTTGTTTTAGATAATTTCTGTATGAGTAACCACAGCAGAAACTCTCAATTAGGCATTTTTTTAAATTTATAAATGTTTATTTATTTATTTCGAGAGAGAGAGATAGACAGCAAGTGGGGGAAAGGGAGAGAGAGAGAATCCCAAGCAGGCTCCATGCTGTCAGTGCAGAGCCCAACGTGGGGCATGATCCCATGAACTGTGAGATCAAGACCTGAGTCAAGATTAAGAGTAGGACACTAACTGACTAGATGCCCCCAACTAGGCATAGTTTTTAAGCCTGAAAGCTATGTGTTTATTTTTTATTTTTTAGGTGTTTATGTAATCTTTTTTTTTATTAATAGTTTATTACCAAGTTGGTTTCCATATAACACCCGGTGATCTTCCCCACAAGTGCCCTTCTCCGTGACCATGAGCTCCCCTCCCCCTTCGCCCATCCCTCTTCAGCCTTCAATTTGTTCTCAGAATTCAAAGGTCTCTCATGATTTGATTTGTGTTTCTTTTTTAATGGGCCTTGTGCTCTCCCCATCCTTGCCTTCGTCAATTAATAGTAGCTATCTGGAGGTCATTGGAAATAATAGGCAAGATGGCACAACATGTTCTTAATCTGCTCTTGCTCTGAGCAAGTTGCCATGGTCTGTCTGACAGATAATACTTGAGGGAAGATGCGTGTCTCCTGCTAATGCTGCCATTTTGGCATAGTTTTGATATAGAAGTTGGCTCTGTGTTAAGCCTTTTTCATGTTAGCCTTTTACAAGTATTGTTCTTTATTGTCTAGTCCCAAGCTCACCTGCTACTATTTAATGCCTTCTCCAGCTACTAGGGTCTCTTTCCTCTCTTTTCTTCCTGGAAATGATTTATTCTGAGTGAGGAAAGTGGGCCATTCTTCTCAGAAACTTTCACTGACTCCTCATTGCTTGTAGAGGTGCAATCCAACTTCAAAGTGTGATCAGGTCAGTAGAGTTTCTAAATGTAATAAACTTCATATGTTGAGATGTATTAATGCATTTAAAGGGCATGTCACACTGACTGGAATGTTAGGTACTAAATAACGGTGATTTATTATTATTATTTTTTAAAATTTACATCCAAGTTAGTTAGCATAGACCCACCACTAATATCATCCTCAATGGGGAAAAACTGAGAGCTTTCCCCCTAAGGTGAGGAACAAGACAGGGATGTCCACTCTCATCACTGTTATTCAACGTAGTATTGGAAGTCTTAGCCTCAGCAATCAGACAACACAAAGAAATAAAAGGCATCTAAATCAGCCAGGAGGAGGTCAGACTTTCACTCTTCACAGATGACATGACTCTCTCTATGGAAAACTCAAAAGATTCCACCAAAAACCTTTAAGAACTGATCCATGAATTCAGCAAAGTTGCAGGATGGTCATTATTTAATTAACAGAATTACTTGGTATTTTAAATGTTTCAAGAATCCGCCTTCAAAAAAACTTCTCAAAGGAATATATCTTAAGACCCAGTAATCTGCTTGTGGTTCCATACTTGCACGTACATTACATCAATTTTCATTGCAGCTTTATTCATAATAGCAAACATTTCAAAGCATACTAGATTTCCATCAAAAAGATAAATGGCTTGGAGTGCTTGGGTGGCTCAGTCAGTTAAGCAACAGACCCTTGATTTCGTGATCTCATGCTTGGTGAACAAGGCCCCACATGGGGCTCTGCACTGATAACACAGAGTCTGCTTGGGATTCTCTTTCTCTGTCTGTCTCTCTCTGCCCCTTCCCAGCTTCCCTCTTCCTCCCTCTCTCTCAAAATAAATAAACATTAAAAAATAGATAAATGGTCCAAAACATTGTCATATTGGGCCACATCAAACTATTACAAAGTATATAATAGATCCATATTACCTCTGTGAAGACTGTGTGTTAAATGTTTTAAGTTTAAATGGGAAGTAGGTTAGTATAGGTAATTCTCTTATCTTACCTTGATACAGAATGAAATACAATTGTCTGGAAGATAGGGGAAGAGTGTACTCCAGACTGGCTATCTTGGGTGGTAACTGAGAAAGAGTGTGGGTACAGAGGGAGATTCTTTTACTTCTTGTTAAAATTTATTTTTAAGTGGTGGGAATGTGTGTGATTTTTTTTTAAAACTTTATCTTTGTATATTTATGGAGTAGGGACACTTTTCAATAGTTTCAAATAAAGAGCCTCTGAAAAATAAAAAATGGAAGAACCATTAGGGGAAGTATATACAAAATAGCATTAATTGATTGGTTGATTCTTTTTTACCTGAGAAAATAAAATGTAGTATTTGGATTAAATATAAAATTGAATTTTGCCAGGGCCAACCTTAGTTAGGACCATCAAAAAATTTGCATAATGGCACCATTTAATAGATCTTTAATTGTCAGGAACCAGATACCAAAAACATACTCCATCTATAAGTTTCCCATAAAGTTTCCAGAATTGTTAATTTTATTACCTTTAGTGTTATGGACGTGTTCAACATTGACCTCAAATCTCATAGATTGACTTTTTAATTTTTTTTGAAAATAGGCAGTTGAGTATAAATGAATCTGTGACAGTAAGTTCTAGATATTTTTGCTCTAAGTAAGGACAAAAAGTCTCTACTTCTTTTGGTGTGTGTTGAAAAGATTCTGTGTATGCTGGAAGCCATCTGTTTTTACTACTTCCTATGAAAGCTGACAATGAGTCTAGAAGTTTTTTGGGAAATTCATATGACCAACCATAGGAGTTTCAGTAATAATAGTAACAACAACAACAATGACAACATAATAGTAATAAAACAGTATAACAACCACACTTAGCAAATCCAACACCAATTTATATAAAGCATCATTTTAGATTATTAGTTTAAGGTACCAAATATTAGTATAGAAACACAGAATTAAGGAATACGGATATTTTCTTCAGAAGGGAAACTGTATGTTGTATTTACTCTTTTCTTATTTCTCTGAAGCCTAAGCTGATTTTCTCGATACCACATTGTATCTGACCACTCAAATGCTTTTCAACGGAAAGCTTTGTCTTCTGTTATGACATTGAAAGAGTCCTGTGGAAATGCAGTAAAATCTAAATTGTCCTAAGAAAATTATGATAACAATAATCTGCAAGGAAAATATAAATATTTGATGCTGTTGTTGCATTCATTCTGTTCACTTAATTATTAGAATGTATAGAGTATCAATAGGGTTTGTAGATTTTACTTTTTATCTAAATTTACTGAAGCCACTGAAAATCATAATTATTATGCTTTTAAAGTAAGAAAGTACCATCAAATCTTAAAGTTGGAAGAGTTCTGAGAAATAATCTGGGACAGTGACTTTGTTTTCTAGACCAGATGTTTATAAACTGTGGCCAGTAAGCCAAATCCAGCTTGCTGCTTATTTTTGTATGGCCTCTATGAGGTAAGGATGTTTTTACAAATGAACATTTACAACTGACTTCATAATAGGGACACTGTCTTCAAACCCTAGCTAAACAAAATGTTGTCCTCTAGAAAAGAATTCTGTTCTTATCATTAATAGACCTGTATTACAAAAAATATATTTAATTATTATTGTATTTTACATTTTGTTAGTAAAATAACAGTGTGATTTATATTAAATAATTTTACTTAAAATTAAAAATTTTTAATTAAATATTTTAGGGGCTCCTGGGTGGCTCAGGTAATGGTCTCGCAGTTCGTGGGTTCGAGCCCCATGTTGGGCTCTGTGCTGACAGCTCAGAGCCTGGAGCCTGTCTTCAAATTCTGTGTCTCCCTCTCTCTCTAACCCTCCTCTGCTCACGCTGTCTCTCCCTCTCTCTCAAAAAAATAAATAAAAACATTAAAAAATAAATTGAATATTTTTAAATAATTTTATTTAAAAATGTATAATTGTTTTCTTGTTATATAAGTACAACATCCTGATCTTTGCCTCTTGACCCACAAAGCCTAAAATATTTATGATCTGGTTCTTAGAAAATATTTGCCCAACCTTGTTCTGGATGAAGAACCAAAAATCCCTAAAAGCTAAATAGTGTTCCCAAGATATTGGTTAGACCTCTTTCATCTCTTTGGGTCAGAATATTCTAGTATTGTATGCACTATGGAATGTCTGGTTTGTTTCCTCACTCCAATTTTTACTAGCATGTTGATCTTCAGCAAGTTACTTAACTCCTCTTTGCCTCAGTTTCCTTATCGGTAATATTGTTTTGTCTTGATCATTACATGAGAGAATGTATGGGGCATGATCACAATAGTGCCTTGCACAAAGTTATTGCTCAATAAGTGTTATTGCGACAGTTAGTGCCAATGTATTTAATTAGTGGGAGATCTTTAAGAGAAGGGATTAATCCACATCTGATCTTGTCTTTCATTTTCTTATCATAGGACTGAGGGTATTCCATCTCCCATCTGGGGAAGAATTGGCATTTATTCACATTCTCATTCCTACAGCATGATTTGTTCATCCTTTAACACAGCTCCACGAATTAATCTAAAAAATTATGAACTTATAAAACACAAGCATGCATACATAATTGATAGGATTGATGGAAAAACTTAAACAAAGAGCAGTTAAATAATAGCCACACAGCAGCACACCATTCTGAGTCCAACAGATGAATCTGAGTGAGACTTTTCTGTTCTCTCATTCTGCATGTCCTAAGAACATTTTCACTGTATTTAAGGCTACTTGAACTGATCACATTTCTTTCAATGATGGGGTGGAGGGTTGGCTACTGTTGTTCTTTTCTTTTTTTTTTAATAATCATATTTAATTGTATTCTGTGCTATGGTGAAGTGTCGTATTTCTATTCATTTTTTCTATGCTATTCATATAAAACATTATTTGCGCAGCTTATTGATGCTTTTCATCTGCTGCTTAGACTACAAAGCCATGATGCTGAACTAGATGAAATCCAGCGAGATAAATGCCCTACGTACTAGATCATTTAGTGTTTTACCATGTTAGGCCCCTAGCCCGTGGCAGCTCTAGTTAAGTATACTTTTTCATACAAAACAAAAAAACAAAAAAAAAACAGGCAGTTTTCTTTCTCCCTAAGGTTGAAATGAAGGGGGACCAGATGTTGTCTGCTTTAATAAATCTAGACTTTCAGTTTCTGAGGCATACACACTTTATGGATGACACTTTGTGTGTTTGGGGGCATATTTGTTATAAGGTATAGGCTATACCTTGAATTTGAAGAATCACCAAAAAAAGACCAACTGAAACCACTTATTAAAATGATAAGAATTGGCATTGCCTATAATTGCTTCCTCTGACTCCTATGTTGTGTATTCAATTTACTGGTCAAAACAAGATGTTACTTTTCTTGGGCCTATAGATATAATCTCACAAAAGAGAGCACATTTTATTTCTGTTTCATACATCATTACCGTCATCTTCTTGAGGTTGCTATCCTTTATAATAAAAAAATATACTTTAACAGAAAAAAGAAACACTGAGGTAGGAAAAATGTGGCCACGTTTAGTCTTAAGAAATTAGCTTGGGCAAACCATGCAGTATTTAATACGTAGTAGCAGAATATTTACTATTGAAGCTTGAAAAGATGTGAGTTCTTTGTGTGCAATCTTTCATTTATGCATGTGAGAGGGGTGTCTTTTTTTTAATGTTTTTACATTGTAGTACTTGTTTTGCTTGTTGGGGGTGTTTGCTTATTTAATACATTCCGTCAAGGACAGAAATTACATCTGTTTTTGTTTTGTTTTGTTTTGTTTGTTTTTTTGTTTTTTTCCCCTAGGAAGTGTGTCTTGGGTTTTTCCCTTATTATTTTCGTTACTTTTTTTTTTTCTCCTCTTCTTTTTTTGGTGATGGGGGTGGTTATGTTTAAATGAAGTTGCTTTTACAGCACCAAAGACTTAATCATCCATTTCCTACATAAAAGGTAGCTACTTTTTTGCATGGACCTCAAG